>NC_068355.1:93236410-93398910 GCF_020536995.1 Dreissena polymorpha | reverse complement strand
TTTATTACGCATTGTGTTCATCTAATTCAAATGTTTGTTTGTTTGTTTGTTTGTTTTGTGTGTGTTTTTTCTTATCTCGATGTATTTTTATATTGATTAATTATTGCATATATACATGTAAAGATAATATGTCACTCCCCCCCCCCTCAAAACGAACTTGTAAACACTGTATGTGTTTGAACTCCCATTTAATAGTTCCCTTGTTATCTTTAATAGTAACACTACCTAACACTAATATTAGCTGTCCTATAACTGTTCCAACCTTGAACCGGAAAATACTGTAAAACTCGTTTTTGTTATGTTGCCCTTATTGTATACCGTGTATACTTGTATGTAAAATAAAGAGTTGTTCTGTTCTGTTCTGTACTGTTCTGGTTAAAAACATGAGGTAATTCGATAAAATATGTAAGTTAATATTTTCGATTTGTTTTAATATTTGGCGAATTACATTTACGCTTTTCCTTTTGTTTCTATTTATTCGGCATTTTTCAAATAATTGGTAGGTGGAAATGAACAGCAAAGAAACAATTTGTGGCCTTATTGCATTGTACGTTTGTATTCAAAGTTTTTTTTGCGTGTTTGTTTGTATATGCATGTAAATCTTTACAAAACATAACATACGATTTGTACACCGTGATTATGGGATTCAAATAAGTTGCGTTAAGTGTCAGTTTCCACAAACACTTACATGACAGGAACTGAAACCGATGTAAACTCGTACATTCTTTCGTTAAACACAATTTTTAGCGACAGCGAATGTAATATTTGCAACTAGTTAATATCAATCAAACCGCATTGTTTTAAAGCTATGATCCGGAAAGTACATTTGGTTTGGCACAAAGTAAAACACCATATGTATGAATATGTGCATAAACACCATGACCCCTGATTTAAAAATGTAGTCGTTCGTCTGCAAATACTGACAGTCCATCGTATTGTAATGAATGTGTATTAAAGGGAAGAGTCAGTGCTTGGTGTCCGAAATCTTGAGATCGCTACCCTTAGGAGATCGAAACCAACGAATACCGATCGCAAGGCGGACACCATATCCATTACACCGATCTGTTTAAATCTGACCACGATATTTTAGTTTCAGGATTGTTGGTTTTGACAGTACTAGTTGTCTACATAATATAACATAAATATTGGAATATTCTGACTATTTACAGTCAACGTACATCAAGCCTTTTTGTTATGCTTTACGGCATGAGTTAAGGCTGATCTTAAAGCCTCAACTAACTAAACAAACGGTAGAGCTATTTCCACACATCAATTTTACTTATTTCAACAATCAATACGATTGCTTATGCTTTAAAGGGATCTGTTCACCGTTTTGTTAAATGAAGATTTTACAAAATAATTGTCAAAGTTTCAAAATAAAAAAGAATGTACACGTCATGTTAATACAAGAAAAACTTATTATCCTTACTTAGAAAAATGATTAAATAGATTTATTCATTTATGAATAAACATCATTCGAAATCGGTGAACAAATACAGCAATTTTTTACGCTTGTCCTACATATTTTAGACAATGCGTTGAGCACTAACATAGCATTTTTGTTCAGAAAAAAAACATACACTTTTAAGACTGCGTGGCGTAGTGGTAGCGCATTAGCTTTTGCTTTCAACTGGTTTGGTTTGCTAGTATAAGTTGTTAACACCATTTGAAACATTACAAGGGCCCGTTTCATCAAAGGTTGTACGACATTCTTAATTTACGACTGAAATTTAAAAACTGAAAATATACAAGCTGTTGATAATTAGGTCCGCAAGATATAAGCCACGGGTAAGACAATGATATAATACATGATTTGACTGGAAGTTAGTAATAATATGCGTCGGTCTTTTAAAGTAATGTTTCATTGAAATTCGTATCGTATTCTCAATTTGTCGTACGATGTTTGATAAAACGGCCCCAAGATTAGTAAATGAACATATAAACTTACATTTTTCGAAAAAAAACACGAACATTTGTGAACAAGTCCCTTAAGGTTCATGTAGAGGCTTCATTTTGAAAAATGTGGGACCCCTAGCATTGAACTCAAATTTGACTAAAGGAAGAGTGCCACATTGAAAATGTATACATATATGCTTTAAAGGATGTTTTTCCTTCAAACTGCTACCAATTTTGTACATCAACGTATCATAACATCCACAAAATCAATCAAATTCCAAAGCGATTTTAACACTAAAATAAACATTATTTTCAAAAATCTGAATCATGTTTATTCCACGTATTTCGGCGGAAAATTATATAACTAGTGAATAATATCGACATTGACGAGGGCAAGTTACGCTTAAATAGTAAAAAAAGTTTACATATCTAGAAATATCAAAACTCGAACACATGTCATTTCATCACCATGGGGGAGGCCATTTTTAAATCAATAAAATAGAAAGAAACATGCTAAAAACTCACTCATCGCCTAATTGACATTCCAAACGGTTGACGATGACAAATGCATTGGATTGTAATCTTTCCGTTGATGTTTGCAAACTGCACGATCAGACCTCATAAACACTCAAAAGAATAACTATGTAAGAAGCATTTCACCAATGTTTACAATCGTTGTCGAATCACACGACATATATTATTGCGCATAAAATAGTACGCTTACAGACTGATAGAAAGATCGATACGTAACTCTGTTCAATACATCACGGTATACTATTCTATAGATAACATATAATAATACATCGCTTTAACAATCTAAAAGTAGAAATAATTCTTTTAAACGGAGTTTTTAATAACGAAAGTGAAAACAACGGAAGTTGGATGGATAGTCTGTGAGATGCACTTCGGCTCCAGAAAAACAATACAAATAAACTAAAAAAGACGTGTGGGGGACAATTTTCAGCTGGATAATATTTGTAATAAGGTACGTGATGATATCTCTACGTGGTCATTTCTATTATTTAGTGCGATCTCTTGCTGATTAATGTTAAAAGTTGTTTTACTAGTTGCCACCCAACTGTCAAAATAAGTATTGTGTTTTCTCAGGTATGTGTATACACATACCCGTTTTTCTCACCACTGCACGTGGTTTCGACCGATTTGTTTTGCACGTTTTTCTACGGATCACAGCGATGGCCACGCTTTCAAAATGGGTAGAAGGAATAGAAATATAAAATCAATCGTTTGCCAATTTCTTTTTATTCCTTTACAATTTTAAATGTCGTCTGCAATCTATTTCAATTTGAGATGGTTTAAAATTTGCAATTTGGTTGAGAGGTAAATAACACAATTGTTAAGCCTTTGAAATAGAATTGTGACTCTTATTATCCACCATACCTGGATTTTTAAAAAGTAGTTACGTTTTAGTTATTTTTAGAACTTTGTTTAGGATATTTATCCAAAAAAGGCAGTTGAATAAAAACTCATTTGTTGTTTTATGACAATAATTTTCTGTGAAATGTTGCTAACTTGACCTTGTATATGTATATAGCTTTGTATTTATTCCACTTAAGGTAGTGCATATCCTTCCTAACTTTAGATTGAGATTTTGTAAAATAGTGTAAAATATATTGGTTTTAAACCAAAATATGAATAAAGCACACAAATATTGACTGTCAAAAATGTGTTTATGTTATTCTATCCGTCTTTAGCTTTAAAATGATATATAGTTTGACCATATTGTACCACATTCAATGAAGAAAAACCAAAGCGAAGTTTTAATGAATTTTATCCCCCCCCATGAACCTTAACAGTTTTGGGTGCTGGAGGTTTCGGTAAATGACAAGTTCGGTAAATTGATTTATATAGTAAATACATTGGAGAGTTCGGTAAATTGGTTTTTATAGAGGTGGTATACCTACAACGAGGTGTTAATGACACCTATTATTGACTTACGATAACATCAGGGGCATTTATTTGCAAACTGTGGATTAATTTTGAGTTGAGTAATTAATGCTATGCCTACGGTAAAGAATTAAGGGGAATGAATGAGCTACCTCTGAAAAACGAATTCTGTTAGGAAATTGTAGGGTAATTTACGATTTAAATAACGCAATACTGTTTTTTTTAATAATTGGTGCTTTTATTTAAATAAAATAATAGTAATAATAAATAATGATTTATGGCGGAATCAATGTAAGATCTTCAATTAAGTTCAATGCTATTTAAAAAAGTTTCTTGTAAAATATTGTAGACATGATTTAATAAAAATGATTTCAGTTTAAATATAAAGCGCAATAGTATTTTAAACCACCGATAAACACTCAATTTCTCAATATATAAACATGAGGTAGTTTGCCAACAAAATGAATATGTTGCCGAGCTCTTGCCACGTGGAGGCCACCTCTTGTAAGAGCCAAATGTTGAATTTTATATTACATGTTTTATAATTTCTTTCTGGTTGAGAAAAACACAAGAAAAAAAATAAATATATAAAATCTAATACGTGTACGTAATTAATAAAAAGTAATATAATGATACGCGTTATGTTTTATAACTTTGTTGTGCCATTGCACGTGTTATTGAACGTTGAGTTAAGCGAAGAGATACACATGATTGAAAACTGATAAAAATGACATCTAACACAACGCCAGCAGAATGAAGACACTGTGTAATAGCAAGCTGCTGTGATGATCACTATCTTATCAGCTTAATGCACAGGCACCTGGCTACTGTACTGGAACAATGGGTTTTATGGCCAAAATAACTGATATCATTTTTTGCCTGTACAAATCCGTTGAATACAAAAATAATAACTGATTGACTTTGTAATCCGTTTTATTTACCATATATTATAAATAAGCAACAAGTAAATATATATATATAGGACATATTTGAATATTTCATTTCATTTAAACAAAAATGAGGGCGTAGTCACATATTAATAAGATACATTTATGACACAGCACAATATTAATTCGACACATTAGTATCATTTAGAGTTTCCGCATGCCGGTTTAATTTAATTTCATTTCTAATAAAAATGAGATACATTTATGACACAGTACAATTTAATGTGTCATTTCAACAATATCAGTCATTCACATCGTTCAAAACTCGTCGTCGTCGAGCATGTGGTGGACCGCCGTGGATGGTCCCAGGGCATTGATATGGCTGATAATCCTCAGTAGATCAGTGGTTGTCAGCTTCTCCTCTTCGTAGTCATCCCATGCTTGATATAGTCTGCCGTGTATCGCAACATATTTCTTCCGTCTGATCTTCGTGAGAAGGTGCTGGCTCACCAGCCGTATCTGAATATCAACTGTCTCAGATTCATCTCTGAGAAGGTTGGCCAACTTGTACAGACCAAGGTTTGCGGAACACGCTCGTGCGTTGATGCGTCTATGCCATCCTGTAATTATAATAAAAACATATTTTTATACTAAATAACATGATTATGTCATATTTTATCAGTTTTTAATAACAGTATTATGAAACAAATGCTTACTACCGATATTGTATACTATGAAAGTATAATATTAATATACGAATAATATCCAATGTGAAATTGTGAATTGTTTTTTACTTATAGATTAATAATGCTAATTATATTATAGTTACCTTCCAAGTCGTTGTTCGTGCGAACCTCCTCTCTAAACACGCACCAAATGGAGAGGTCACCATACACTGCCGTGGATCCATGTACGGGAAATGAACTCACATAACCGCAGCACGGGACCCCCGACTCCTTCAGCAACATACATCAGCCTGTTGAATGTCGGTTCAATTTGTTCAACTGGTAGATAAGGAAGGGACATACTCTTCCTAAAGAACTCGAACTTGTCACCATGATGCTGATACACGGTACTCAGTCCCTCGGTGTTGATCTTCCTATATATCCGCTGTGTAAAGTGGGAGACGCATCCCCTTATCACGGCATCAGGAAAAAACTCTCTAATCGCCTGCCAGGTTGCTGAAAATAGAAAATAAATAGAAATTAATAGTAATTTATTTATATAAGAAACAAACATATTTGATATTAGTATTTTAAATCACCGAAAATTTCTCATTATATAAACATGAAGTAGTTTGCCAACATAATGAATATGTTGCCCAGCTCTTGCCACGTGGAGGCCACCTCTTGTAAGAGCCACATTATTATTATTTTTATCTGATACGCTTTAATTAAGGTTTTTTCAACTAATTGTTTAAAAAAAATATATAAAACCAAACAATCATGACCTAAAGATAAACTTTTAATATATAATTTACCTCCCTTGATTAGAATATTAAGAGGTTGCAAGCCTGGATAATTAATATTAACACTTTGCAAACATCTCTAAATTGATAAAATCAACTCCGTACATTTAAACAGATAATTTAATTAGTGTCAAACAACTCAATTAATGTACACGCTTATCGACAAAAGGTGCGATAATCCCTATTTATACCAATTTACCGAAACCTCCACGGCATTTACTATATAAATCAATTTACCGAACTTGTCATTTACCGAAACCTCCATAACCCACAGTTTTAACAGTCTCAAAACAAATCTTACATATATAGTATGAAACTATTAACAACATGGATGTGCCCAAGGCAGTTGAAACATGTTGATTTAAACGATATACATTTTTAAATTTCCGTTTAAATAGTAAATAAAAACAACAACTTACTTTTTTAAAATAGTTGTATAGAACACGAATTGTAATGACTTATGCATTCCGCTGTTGACCGTCCAAATAATGAATGAGCAGTAGCCGTACTGAATTACTATACGTGTATAACCCGGCAAAGAAACACTATACTAAACAACTAAGCCTGGTATCCGGCTCTACCTAAGATAGTATCCCTTGCACAAACGCTATGGTTTATTCGCACTTTGGCATTTTGACACAACAGGCATA
Source organism: Dreissena polymorpha (assembly GCF_020536995.1). Classification (NCBI taxonomy): domain Eukaryota; kingdom Metazoa; phylum Mollusca; class Bivalvia; order Myida; family Dreissenidae; genus Dreissena; species Dreissena polymorpha. The sequence goes on along the minus strand of NC_068355.1, from coordinate 93,392,104 downwards.
CTTCAAGAAAACGCAAAGCCTTATTGAAGCAAAAAGACTTTAAATGATATAGAACGAGACATATTTGAAACTGTCGAAGTGTTTTCAAAACAATTTATCCCAGTTATAATTTCAAATGAATAGTTTCTTTTCATCCTTTCAACAAATAGATTCTTAATTAGACAGATAGTTTGTAATATTTTATTCACCAATTCATGCGTGTCAACAAAAAATACTTGAAGTATACAAGAATCTTACATTTTCAGAAGTGCACTGTTGAACTATAAAAAATGTACAACATATGGGCATATATTTCATTTATTTAGAATATGCGATTCTTATTTAAGTAATAACACTTTGTAAATGCGTTTTAGTATTAACGTAAGTTCTGGATGAACGTTCATTAATTGTTTCAATAATTACTGCTTAGGTTGTCTAAGTATCCCAATCTAAATTTTATTGTTAGCATAAACAGACTGTGTTGGAAATGTGGTAAATAATTTATTTTATGAAAGTAAACAACATTATCTTGTTTACCTTATTAATTACGAGCACGTTAAAGCTAAAAAAAAATAACTTGAAATTTGAGAGAGTATCAGGAAAGATTCAACCCTAAAATTCACAATTAAATAATTTAAGGAAAACTTATAGCAGTTCTCTATATACATTTGCAACAAACATCGTTGTAAACACACACTAAATGTTTATTTTGCATTTTCCGACACGCGGATACATGACTTAATGTATAAATGAAAGTAATATATATACAGAAATTATTAAGAGGGTTCAATTGGGACAGCTGGATGAAAAACGAAGACTTATTATTATTTCCCATGTTTGAATTTTTCACAAACACACGTTAATGCGATTTTGAAGAAACTTTCTGAAATCTTGTTAACTGAATTTATAAAATTGTAGTCAATTAAAAATTCGGAACAAATGTCAAGACTGGATCAACATGAAGTCTTGTTGTTCAAAATAGCATCGTCTCTGCATCAACGGCGATATGGTATTTACGCTGTGATAAATTCAACACAAGCTATTTTTGATATGGCATACACAAAACGCATTCACATGTATGTTCGTACATTACAGGTTCCATAAACATGTGTACAATGGTCTCGACGTATGAGAACCTTTTTTGATTACATAAGCAAATATTAAATTTTCATAAACCACTGTATTAATGTCACATACGCCTTCATCGAAATTTATACAAGTTTGAATATTAAAACTTGCTACCATGGGACAAGATAAAGGTTCGTTCGTTGGGGCACCATTCCCAAGTAAGCTCTTTGTGGTTAAATGTTGTATTAAAAAAAAACTAAAGACAGGTGAACTACAAACTCGTTCCGTGGAGGCCGTTAGGAGAGGTTCCATCACTGGGAAACGGTCTTAATTTTCCTTCCTTGATTGCCTCACGACTGATTCTAGTGAACTACAAACAATGGTCTTAAACTTGGAGTTCTTTACTTGGTGAAGAAATGTCATGACCAAGAAACCTCTGAAACAGGTGTTCCTTCCTTAGTTACCTTAGGTCCAGTTCCATATTTTGCTATGAAGTACCCTTAACGAAAGTTTGCCTTCCATGGAATACTCATGGGCGGTTCAATTATGATGTAAACAGTGTCATTGATGTCATTTTTGTCATGATTGCCTTATGACTAATTTTATAATTATTAAGACAGTGACCTTGATTTACGTGTTTTTTTCATGGTTGTATTTTGACAAGTTCCCTAATTATGTGGGGAGCGTCTTGACGTAAGTTTTTTTTTCCATATGGGTCTCATGAAAAATCCCTTAATCTCCACTCAGTGCCCTCGTTGGTAGCTTTCCTGTCATGGTTACCTTATGAAAAACTTATAATTTGGGCACTTTTTTAATGTAAGTGTTCCTGTTAGTGTTCGTTCTATTGTAGCTTTGTGACAAGTAAGACAAGTGTCGGTGTAATTGATGTTGGTGTTTCTAGGAAAGTGGCTTATGACAACCTTTATTGTTATTCTGTCAGTGTCCTTGATGTAAGTACTCCTTCAATTGTGATCGGTTGGCTAGTTTTTAATGATTCATTTTGCAATTTGCAGCAGGTAAGTGTTCATTCAATGGTGGCCTTATGATAAGTTCCGTGATTCTCTGTGCAATCTCTATGAAGTATGTGTTCATTCCATGAAGGTCTAATGAGAGGCCCCATAAACTTTAAGCAGTGCAATTAAAGTAAGTGTTTTAAATAATGGCCTAACGGTATGCTACAAAACCTAATAATAATAATGGCGACAGTTTAATCGTTCCATTCTTGAATACTTAACGACATTTTTATGTACATCTAGAGTGTATATGTAAATGTCGTTCCACAAATTTCACGATCACGAAATTATCATACATTATTTTCATAATTTTAATTTCAAATAATACCCTGAGATATCATGCTGTGTCTATTGTTCGATAAGCACAGTCGACAGACACCAAGGTCACCTTATGATCGGTAATTTCGTAAAAATTTCAATAAAAAGTATTATTTAGGTCGTATTAAAATTAAATCTTAAATAAATACTTCAACTAAGATAGGTCACACATGCACTATCCAATATCGAGACTTAATGTTGTGCTTTGCATTGACCTTTCAAAGACGATGATACCGGTTTTAATCACTTAATGTATATACCATTATTTGATTTTCTGTAATACACGAAGTGGATAAGATAACTAAATTCCCTTATGATCTATAATCTCTCGTATGGAGTTTCATTGTTTAAATATCTGGACAATCATTCACAAGTTGCAAACTATATGAAATAATTAACACTCTCTAATGTAGAGACATCATTGTCTTTATAAACATGTTATACAGAAATTCAACAAGGGCTAAACAACAGTTGGTTAAATAATTTAACGCATATTAGTTCAAACAAATACACATCCGAAAGTTGACAAAAATCCAAACAAACCGTAAATACACAATCCTCAATCCTTAATTTTTCTATTCTAATTCAATAGCATGTTAAGTGTGTTTTAACGCAGTTCAATTAGACCCATGAGTACTCAACGCTTGAACTTTGTTCGCGATACGGGTGCGTTCTAACTAACAACAAGACAGACGACATTACTATTAATACTGGTCCATTAAAAAAGCGAAAGAGGGCAATTTATTTGATTGTTTTACGTTTCATTTGTTACATTGAAACCTATGATATTGGTCGGTAACACTCATTACACGTAGTGTTTATTTAAACTGACTTCTTAAAAGATTTGGGTTTTTGTAACAAGTGTTGTTTAATGTATTTACTAATAAAATATACTACTTGGAATAGTCCGAATTAATTATTACTACAAAGAACATAAATAAATATAAAATATTGCCTTTCCCGGGTTTATTACCCTAAACCTCTGGAAACAATAGCACACTCGTTAACTCTATAACATGCAGAGTGTTGCTTATCCTGCGCTTTTAAAGTGGTGTTAATACTATGCGTTCTTTGCATATAAGAGATTAAAAGCGTTGCAAACGCTGTATTTTTTTTCAGATTTTTCATAAGCGATATTGTTCTTAGTCATGGGTGTTTTCTTTCTTACTTGAATATAATGTTTACAAATCTATTATATTATTTTTAGCTCGCCCGAGCACAACGTACTCACGGTGTGATTTGTGACCGCCTTTTGTCATTCGTTCATCGTAAATCGTCCTTCGTCTGCCGTGCATTAAGATTCCAAAAACTCTAGACGCCACATATAGTGTCCAATCTTTATGAAACTTTTTCAAATACTTGTCACAATATTATATTGGCCGAGTTTAACTTTGGGTGACGTGAGGTCACAAAGTAGATCATATCAAAGGAAATGCTGTTAACAATCTAGATGGAACATTTAAATTCGAATATTCATGAAACATGATCAGAACATTTGTTCTGATAGTGTTCCGTATGAGCTTGGATATTATTCCGTTTCGTCGAATGACACGACCGCAATGAGATGTGGAAGTTTTCCTTAAACGGATAAAGTAAGACGTTGTTATCACTCTCGATGTCACATTTAGCCCTTACTGAGTGAAGCTCGACCCGAACATTCGTTCAAATGATGCCTAAGCCACAACCGAAAATAGTTTCAGTTCGTCAAAATACATTGCCGCCAGGGGTGGGGGGACAGAGTTACTTATATGGTTTTAGAGAAACCTTGTCTATAATCTAGGAGTCACGCTTTTAGTCCAAATTTCCATGTTATTGGGCACAACATTTGTACGGCCATTCGTCCCCTACCTCTTATCCAAGTAGGGCATTTTTCAGTTACATGCGTAAGTATGTATAAATAGTACTGGTAAACAATCTTACCTGAAAAAGTTTGAGTTTGTTAACTGAACGCCATTATGACTTAACTAGTTTTGAAAACGATGAAACCCAAACTTAATTAACAATTTCATAACCGTAACACGACCTGTTGTTTTTGTTTCGATGCCGCAAAGTACACGCTAAACTTTTAACTTGAACTGTCCTTTCAAGTGTCAAAAGCGTGAAGCCGATTTAAACTATGTCAAAATACTTTTAAGAAAGACATTAACGCTACGTTTGATAATGATCGCCTGCGCTTAATGAATGAACGAGCTAAAAGTTTGCTCCAAACGACGCCCAATGACGAACATAGGGGATCGCACTAGCTACGCATGAACACTTCCTGCTCTGGCGGGCTAAAACAGATCACTTACTTAAGTGTGATTGTTTTTCTCAGAATGTAAATGAAAATTTGTTAATGAAGTCAGCAAAGTCGAATAAGATAGGACACTTTACGTGTCCATTGCATTTTAGGTTTCAATGACGTCTCTTGTAAAGCTTTTAAACATTAAATGGGATGACATTTAACGAAAATGCATGTAGTCATTTGAAATACGCTCAATCTGACCGTCAAAAGAAAATCACGGTATAAATCACCTAGTGTCGACCACCACACATACTTATTGTAATGTGATCAAATGTACAGAACAAAAACATAAATTGGCTCAAACATTTTCAACAACAAACTTTTATAAAATGACCTAAATCTAGAATAAAATACGCTTTGTTTTCGTCACTGCAAATCGTAGTCTAAATCTCAATGTCAAGAATTATTAAACAAAATTGCAACATCTATTTAATACCGCCATACGTTCTTCTAGCCCTTTTTAGTGTAACCGTAACAGAACAAGACATATCTTCATTTTGTTTCATATGTCACATAATACATGAAAAATAGATTATGGCAGCAAGTGGTCATATAGTTCACTGATAATTGGTTTATGCCACAATATTTCGAAAAAAGGACAATGAAGAAATATAAGGGAGGTGATCAGGGAGTTTACTCTTGCATTTATGTAACCGTATAAATCAATATTAACTGTTTATATACACGTTTTTGTTTTGTTGTTGGTACAGTTATTGTTGTTTATCTAAGGATGGTTCGATGAATTTAGGTCCTTGTATTTACCAGCCCTTGGTCAATAAGAGAGTTATTGTTCTTTTTGGTCTGGTCTCATTTTGGGGACGATTTTTGTTTAATTTATTGATAATTGATCAATTGATCAATTTACAGCAATGTTTTTGTTTGCATTTACTATAATAACTGAACTATTATGCGTTGGAATGCTCTACATTGTTTTATATTTTCCTCTCATTAAGTAGATCTTTGAAATTCGATCACTCCATTTTCCGATTCCATATAAAACGAAGCGATGTGCCCATTTATTCATTGTATTCATTATCGCGCTTTTTCGATTTAAAGTTTGAGTTCCAAGACGCGAAAAGGCGAAGAAATTATCGTATTGCATATCAGTTAACATAATACTTTTTTGTGAATCGATTTTTGTGTCTGCTTAAGTGCATGACGCTTTAGTTTACGAGTTAATTGAGTTATATGAACGCATTTGTTTTAAACGAAAATGTACATACACCGTTATTTTTGGTCTTTCATTTTCGAATTATACACTTCTAACGCAGCACTGACAACATAATTCTTTTTTAAATATTATTCAGCGGTTTTCGGCGGATTTCGGAACAAACATGTTAATCAATTTTAATTATCTCATTGATATTTAATTAGAATTTATACAAAATTCTATGGGTTATAATTAATCACGAGATGTTACGCAAATATAATTAGTTACAAAATAGCACAATCCTTATTTTTTAGTGAAACCAGTACACTTAAAATGAACTTGCACTGAAAACCTATCCGTTCGTTGTTGCTCAGTATGTTATCCGTAATGTATGTCAACATTTTACTCTAAAAACAGGTTGTTCATATCGGAAACCATAACATCTGATGAAAGCCTGTTGATTTTTAAGCCATTACAGAATAAAGGACAGTTCAACTCCTCGTTCGTTAGACAGAGTTGAAGATCGTATCTATGCACGCATATACAAATCGTTACAAAATGTCTTAACATATTTGGATAGGGTAATTATGGTGACAGAGCAAACGATTATTAGGCGTGGTGTGATGCTTGTTGGACGCGCTATTCTAGCTGGTGTACAAATACATGCCTGCTTTAAAACTCGACCAACTTATCCGCTTTGTTTAATTGAATATATGACAAAAACACACAATACGAACCATTTGCATCAGACAACCACATTTGCACGTAGAGGTAGACGAGACAAGAGTCAGGGGGTGGAGTCATCGATGAATGATTTTAATGTAAGTTTATCGAAAGGGTTTCTAGAACTAGAACACTCGACATTTCAAGTTGACCTCTCGAGCCTTTTATAAGAAAACGTATGTATATAGCTTTTCAATTAGAACTGCGATTTAGTGTATACATGTAACGAAATGAGTAACACTTTATTCTAGCAGTTCTTGATATATGTCTGCCCTAACGGTTTCCGACTTAAATAATGGATTAAAGATATTCTCAGTGTAGGCAAAGTGCCAAATACCATACTTTGTTTGCTTGTTTCGGAAAAATGTACACGTACATGTAGACCTGATAAACACAAAATAAATCATTGCATTTATATATGGTATTTACTAACTCAGATAAGTTTCCCAGTGTATTGTTGTTGTATTGCTGTCGTTGTTTCTCGCAAAAATTAACGTAACGTAATTAAGTAACTCGAGCCTTATACACATTGGGTTCAAACTGTAATGCATTTGAATTACACGTCTTCGTTTTTGTTTCATTTTAAGAAAAAGTTGTAAGACCGTCATACAACGCTCTCATTAAGTTGCGTCACTGTCTAGCATCAAGCAACTGTATCGATATATAGAGAATACTAGGTTAGCGTTGAATACAGAGAAGTTTATGTTGCGAGGCTTAGAACGCCGGAAGCGCGAGCCTTGGCGAGCGCTTTCGGTGTTCGAGCCGAGCAACATAAACTTCTCTGTATTCAACGCTAATACTAGTATTCTATTTATCCCATTTGATTTTTTCAACGTGACGTTTAACATAAATAGATCTAATAACCTTAACAATAATTTTAATTCCGTCATTAAAGCGCTTAAAATCTAACAAATGTAACCATGCGTAGTGATATACATGTATTTGTTCTGGTACGCGAAATAGTCTTTAAAAAATTCACACACAAACTGTAAAACAAGTAAAAATATCACCATATGCATACATTCAATTTTACGCAGTATGCGAATTTTAACACATTACGACCGCGAAAAGAAGATTTTACTTTACTATAATTTATTTTATTTTCGAAAGAAAATGATCAAAATCCAATCTGGCGGCCATTACTCCTGACAAAATGCTGTCGATGTCAACATACATGTACACCATCGACGACCTAGTTCTGGCTCCATTACTTTAAATGTCGCTTTTTATGATTTTTGACTGGCGCGACTTTGTACAGGTCTGTCAATACTAAATAAACTGTACGCTGAAGTTTCTTTAGCTATCGAAGACCTTGACAATTTTGACGAGTAAACAGACAATTGCAGCGACTGACACTTTATTTGACAAAATATACAGGGCAATACGTTTTCCGACTTCGGACGACGAATTTCAGGACGCGCAGAACGTGTTTTTTATATAATGTTATGGGTATGCCGTGTGTGATCCGATGCATCAATGGCGCCCATGTTAAAATCATTTCCCCGAGATCAGGGAACGACAAAAGTACAATCAAAAATCAAAACATGTAAGAACTAGTATCTTACCTTTAATTATCCTTTAAAATCCATCTAAAAATCCATTTAACTCAATTATTGACGATTTTGCATCTAGGGTCTTTAATAATTATTTTAGCATAGTTAAATAAAGACCCTTATGCCATTCTATCACTTTATTCAAATGAGTATATGAACGCGATAAACTTTCTTCTTCGTCACACGCTACGTCATGTACTCTACATTACTGCTGTTCAAATGAACCGGAGCAGTTTATCTAATAATAGCCGTTGGTAAACTCGGTTGCATTTGCAGATTTCTGCATATAAACATAATTATGTTTAAACTTGCACAATGTTTTATTTATCTATGGTAAATGCCCTTATTGTACGAAAAAATAATCTAATATATAAATACACAAAGAATGGAAAACATTCAAGTACACAACAGATGAATGAGTAGAAAATACCCGTGTACAAATGGGACGTTCCCAATTCCAGTGTGGTGCTATTTTTACCATCTTATACTTTACACAGCTCTATGCCTAACGTGAATTAAATAGGAAAGCAAACATAGCAGATTATTCATGAACTGTGCGATATGTGTATGGCTTGTTGTACATTCTTAATATTTAAGTTAAATGTCAAAAGTATATGCTTTGGTTATAAACAATGCACATTACACTAAATAATGTCATATGACTAGATTTAAAGGTTGAAGGTCGTATAATTTTGAAGCTCAAGTTTTGTCGACTTTGTTTCTTATGAAAAATCATTCAGTGGTAAAGTAAATATACATAAAAAAATAACAAAACAAAAATCGTGTAATTTGATATTTTATTTCAACATTTCTTTTGGTGAATATATCATATATATTTTTTTCTGCAAAATATGCACATTTTCTTTTCATGGGTGACCTTAAAATTCGATCAATGAACCAAACAATTTCGACCTAATTTTAGCGCATATCGCATGACGTCATTTAAAAAGTAGTCCGTGCACGCGACAGGTATATTCCACAGTGTTGAATACAAGCAAGTATATTCCACAACGTGTTATACCGTCAATGTCGCGGTGAAAATGGGATAAAATTTTATACATCATATTGTTCAAAGTTCTTTGTACACTTTTTCAAGTCCATAAAGCACGTTTACATATCGGCTCTGTTTAATAGATGTCTGCTGCTGATCATATTGTAAAGACCTTACAACCAATATAAAATGCCCTGACCAACTAACATATGTATTAGTTTGAGGCATAATTGCACATGATGTAAATTAAATTTTAGATGGCCTCAAACTTCTAAGACAGCTACTGCCGTCAACAACCCGTCCATCATTCACCAAAAACCATTCAAGTTAAAGAAATCTTGGATCTATTTCATACTGTGGTCAATCTGATCATTTAAAACTTTCATAACAACGTCTCACTTCACTAAAAAAACAAATTTACAACTACATCGGTGTTTATGTTTATCAACCAATATTTTAAATGTAAATTATATTACCTCTGGAACGATATATCGAATAAAATTAAATTTCAGGGAAATGCCATTTAAGCCCTCATACCGATTTTTATTAATTTTGAACATTCTCTTAAACTGAACTTAATTCGAAATTAATTTATGAAAAGTATCATAATCGCTGGATGCCTGCCTATCGAGAATCGGGTCCTTAAAGGCAACCATCTGTCAACCATTTTGATATTCCCTTTTGCGGACAAACATATCAAATACGTGTTTCTTTTATCGGATTGTTTCTGTACAAGATGTATATTTAAACAACTGCATGGGTCTTAATAAAATTATAGTGAAAACGGCTGAAAACATAATCTCCTCACACACACTCACACATCATATATTAAACATGTATCAGTGTTAATGGCGGTTAATTCAATACCGGTTTAAATAATTAAAAGTAAATTAGTATAATAATTACAAACAGTCGGCTTGCAATTGATGCCATACATATTACCAATAAAATAATTCCAGACTCAATTCGGATAGAATTTCAAGCATTAAAAAAGCCTGGTCGTATAGTGCTCTTATTGGAAATATGCAAGTTAAGATAGCACACAGCGCGTTCCAATCATCCCACCCAATGCCGAATGTCATTCATGGCACGCGATACAAATTGTCCAATTAATCGGCCTTATTAAATTTGCTGTGGAGTTTGTATCAATATCCAATAGCATCTCGAGCTGTAACACTATCCAGTGATGCAGAATAAAGAAACCCACAGGCATGAAAAGGCGCTGCTGTGTTAACCATTTGGATTAAGTAATGGTGAACTGGAAATTTTTCAGGACTTCGGAACGTTATCTGCAAAGCTGTACAGGAAGTTACGGTGACATTGTATTGCGTAGTTATACCTGCATAAGTGTTTAAGGGCTAACAGAAAACTGTTGTGAAAATATAGATAAACTGATTTGTTAATTGTTTACATTTAAACATTAGTTGCGGAATACCTTAATACCAGTTTTGCATTGTTTTATCTTGAATGTGTTTTATGGCATATTGGTAAAACAAATCAAACTATCTGCATATGGATATGATAACCGGCGAAACCGAAATAATTCGGATGGATAAAAACGAACCACAAAATCCAGTTGATTTATTCGCTACAAAGCCACCGATGTTTGCTAAAGGTTTCTGCCACGATTTAGACGGATTTGGCCAAGATCAGGGTCAGTCAGTGATGGGTGAGATGAAATGTTATGCGATTTTGTTCGCGTGCTGCAATAAACGGAAGATTTGAAAGCAGTTCTCAACCATCATCCCTTAAATTATTGTGCGTATACAATAACAGTATAATGATGAACAAATATAGCGCAATGTTAATTTGTTTTATTAAGTAAAAATATATATAAATATATTCATATCATGAAAAAACTAACTATATAGGAATTCAAAACCGTGTGTCTTTTCAACATTCATCGTAATCATCATAATTATTAGCAGTAGTAGTCGTATTATTTGAAGTATTAATAGTAGTATTAGTAGAAGTCGTAGTCGTAGTAATAGTTTTTGTTTTAGTTTTAGTTGTAGTTGCGGTAGTAAACAAATTAGCCGTGTGTTATGATAATAATCATTGTTACGATTCTTATTATTATGTATATGGACTTTTGTTTAATATTTTTTATTATAATTATTATCATTAGTAATAGTATAAGTATACTACTTATTATTAATATTAGTAATCATTAATATGTTTGTATAAGTATCATTATACTTATTATTATTTTTTTTTTTTATTATTATCATTATTATTACTATTATTGATATTATTATTATTAAGTTTATTGTTATTATTTTTAATTTATATATTTATTTTATTATTACACGTGATATTCGGAAGCCGGGTCATATTTTCGCGTCTGGTTCTAATGCTGATGACGATGAAGTCACTTCCAAGTTAAATGGATCACGCGGGCCTTATATTGATGCACGAAAGGGCGAATTACTTATGCTGGATATGTTAAACAAAAGCAAATAGAACAATTGCGGATGCATCGACGACGATTCCAACGCTGGTGGAACGGACATGGACATGGAGAGTTTTCAACATTCAAATCAAAGATAAAAAACCTAAGAGCGAGAAAATAGTTCGTCTGAATATTAATGCGCGTGAAAGGCGCCGGATGCACGATCTGAACGACGCCTTGGACGAGCTGCGTTCCGTCATACCGTACGCCGATAGTCCATCGTTACGGAAGATATCAAAGACAGACACCCTTTTACTGGCAAAGAATTGCATTGGACGAGATGCGTAGAGTGTTTGGCTATATGAACGCTTCAATGCCGGCTGTGACCCCACCTAGCGCAATCTTCGATTCTTTTACGGCGTTCAGACGTTACCCGGTCGAGCTCTCGGAAGTGGATGCATACGAATAGGTGTTTAGCACTCTCCAACGTCGGGTGGACCGTGATGAATCTGGAGATAGCAAGAAAAGTGCTGATGGCGGACAGACTCCTGACCTGTTGATGTCTGGTTCACAGTAACCTCAGTGCAACTCTGTATCTTAAATAGAGTGTTGTCTTATGGTGCAATGCGAGGGAACAAACTTTGTTTATTTATTAGTTTGATGTGTTCACGAGACAGCGTTCAACCTTTGACTGTAATTTTTTCTTCTACTTAATAGTCTTCTATTTTATATTGGCAAGTATTACATAAACCAGGAATTTGCGATAAACGTTTAATTCAATGCTTTGGGATGAAATATTGAAATGTATTCATTTGCAGGATTATGCCATAATACCTAAATATTAAAATTGCAGTAACCACTCTATAAATTAAAACTCAAAACTATTCTTTAATATTACAATAATTATCTACTATATTATAAACCTATTAGATATAATTTGTGATTTTAGTATGTATGTTTTTTAATCAATATTCGATTGATCGACCGATGTAAATGTTTGTATCAGTGTTTTAAATTTTATTTCGCGGTTTTTAATGTGTATTATACACAAACATAATTATCTTTTGTTTTATATAATTTAAAGGCGAGAGCGACAGTTAAGTTTCAAGGACATTAGCTAAACTGTTTAACGCCGAGTGCGCAATAGGTTAACGCTGTTTCGGCTGTTCCGGTACAAGCAAGATTATCAGTATGAAAAAAGTTCAATCACTGTTGTTTTTTAATTGACCCATCCAAGCAATCGTGAATAAATAAATTAATTAAAACCTAATGTTGAGCTATTTGTTTCTGTTTTCGCAAAAGTTTCTCAACAAATATGCGAATTTATTTCTTAAATGCGAACTGAATGTTGAAATAGTAATGTTCGACAATGGTCAATAAAAACATTAAAAAAACTGTTGACCCTGGATATTTATTCTTTTAACAAACGATGACTTTTGCAATGTACCAAAACTCATCAATGCTACATCTAACTGAATAATGCGTTATTTAGTGAAGTATCGCTTTAATGTTTTTTGTTAAATCATTGACATGCTATTTATATTGGGATAGTGGGCATTGTATGCTAATACACATTGATTGCTATGTCTGATTTTATCATAAATACGTATATTTAAAATTAAGTTTGATATGGAATACTTTTTATAACATATGAGCAACGAGGTCGAACTATTTTTTTTAATTTTCTGTCCTCATGATAAGTAATTGTTATCTTTTTATACCCAATAACAAGAGCTGTCTCCATCGGAAGACATATGCCCCCGAAAAATGCTTTTTTCGAAACCTAAACGCAGATTTTTGAAACCTACACGCGGACCCTAAGCTCGAGGTCAAGGTCATAGGGGTCAAAAAATGTGTGCTTATGGAAAGGCCTTGTCCATTTACACATGCATACCACATATGAAGGTTACATCTGAAGCGACATTGAAGTTATGAGCATTTTTCGAAACCTAAACGCAAAAGTGTGACGGAAGGACAGACAGACGGACAGTGCGATCACTATATGCCCGCCTTCGGGGGCATAAAAAAGATAACTATTAAATAGTTCATTGACTGAGATGTTGTATAAAAGATGATTACCCTTAAATTTCCAAACGACAGTCGGAAGTGTAAATAAAATGTGTTTATGTAAGCCTACAAAGCATAAAATGTATAATGTTGAAAAGGAGGAGATTTGCAATTATATCGTAAAACGCAAAGTTAAAACAAATATCCCTTTGCTGGCATACGAACCTGTGATAATAACTGCTTGGTCATTCATATCAATACTATTATGTCAGGTGCTTAAACTTTAATAAAAGAATTATACGTTTTAAAGTAAAATATATTATCAACACTTTATCATAATATACTCATGTATTCATTCGCTGACCTTTTTAACAGTCATCACGAATCTTGTTAGACATATTTCCACTTGCATATCTCGGATAACCCCTTTGATACTAGGGGATTATACAAGTGTATACATTTGTGCATTATGTTAAATAATGCTGAATACAATTAATTTACAGATATGAAATTATCATCACAACAGTAATTTCTGAAACAACACACTTCAACATAGCAATTCTAATCATCCGCTAGTGTTGTACTTAAGGCAAGTAACACATAACGCGTCTATAAGAGGTAAATATATATATGTATAATGCACTACTTTATTATGTTAATATGATTACATAATGTGACTTAACTGGCGTTTTGTGTATGCTATGTATATACCCAGAAAGTGTAGGAAAAATTAAGATTGATCTTAATATTGTTTTGCTCGGTTAATAAAAAATGGCATAAGTTGGTGGTATTCTTGAAAAATGTCATTCTCTATGTTTATTAATAAATCTATACTGTATTGAATAATATAACTTACTAACAACAGAAAAATGTAAACAAAAATATTGCTTTCTCTGTGATTCGAACCCGAATACTCTTTAAGCAAAAGCTAGTGCGAAAACACTTCGCAACGTTGGCTTCTATATTAATAGCAAATTTTAAACAATATGTACGTACTACACATAGGTCCGAACTTTTCTACAAGACAGTGTTATAAAAACTTTATTATTTTACCGATTTCGACAATAATATTTACACAAACCAGAGTCCAATGTGTTTCAGCATTTTTCTTACTCAGGACTGTTATTTTGCTTGTTAAAATAAAATGTTTGCATTCGTTTCGAATCTAAAACAATTATTATTTAAAATTGTCATTTGTGCTTGCAGTGAACTAGTCCCTTAAAGAAATGTTTCTATTATAGACAATTTCATCTTTGCAACACATGTCCTTTTATTTCTCTCAGTCCTTACTTCGGAGCCTGTTTAAACCTCGATTTTGTACAATAACCGCATTGAGGGGTTGACCTAGGAGATTTGATGTTTTGATATTACAATTAATATGTTTTATTCGTTTGTATTGTCGTGTTTCAAATAATTTTAATCGATAGTAACACGATATACATATGAATTAACTTTCTCTAATATTTTCATTAAAAAACATATGCATTTACAACGTATAAGACATGTTATTCTTTCAAACAAAACATGCATAATGAGAAAATGTCGAATTAGTTAAAATGTATTGAATTTGACTATTAGTTTTTAACAATGTCTAAAATCCAGAGAATACATTTTATTTACACGTACGTGTTTTCTTAGTTTGGATCGTTCAGTGTGTTTAAAAGCCAGAGTAAGTCCGAAGAAAAATGACGTAGCTTTTCACGCTCTATATAATAATCACATGCTAGATTGTTTCAGATTAAACGATATATTTAACCTGGCCCGTAAGACAATTGATGAACCAACAAGGCCATCAATGCAAACATATTATTACGGAAAGCCGACGCAACACAGAGGTATTACAATGGATCAAAGTATGGTTCATAAACCAAATTTATTTAGTTCGAGCGTGTGTTTTTTTATTAATTTTTCAGTGTAACTCTTGTTGGCTGCTATATTATAAATGCTTCGTGAAGTGTACACAAAATTATTAATTAACTTTAAGATATTTATTGTGTTGTTTTTATTTTTCAAGTGTTTTTGTACATAAAGAATCACAATAACACATTCGCAATAACTCTTCAACTTAGTGTTGAAAGTACGATGGGCATTAAAACGGTTAAATTTATGCTACAAAATTGTCAATGCTGATTTTTAGTCATAAAAATTAACGAATGTACAAATAAGTTTGGAATACAAAACACACTAAGCCCTGCGCACTTACCTTTTTGCCATCCGTTCAAGTCAAATATCCTTTTCAATAATCCACACAAATTTAGATCGTAATTAATACTCGCAAAGGAGTTATTTAAACGGAAAATCCACGAGAGTGAGGTTAAATAAATCGCCAAATAACATTTTGGGAATTTCCATATGTATCGTTTCATGTTTTTTTCTTTGGAGTTCATTCATAACTTAAAACCGGTGGCATATCATTACTTATTCCAACAGAACTATACATGTGTGAGTATTTTTATTTAAATTACATATATTGCTGTGAGTGTATACAGACAATATGTTACAATATTTAGCTATATTATAGGAGCGCACGTCAATGTCCTGTCCCTTCTAGATGATTAAATACCATGTACGAAACAAACACTAATGTGTTATGGTCTTAACGGTACCTCACAATTTATTCATTAAATTATATGACCTTTCAATAAACGTTTGAAACAGATGTTCCTGTCAGGAGAACGAACGGCATACCTAAATGTGGATTATTCTCTTCAAAGGTATATTATTCATTTTATAATATAGAACATTTATTAATTATATAAACGAACGCAACATGTCTGCTAAATACAACCACATTTCCATAAATGGTATGCTAACATTGTGTAGTTGCTTTATGTAACAACGGAAATAAAACATTTACAAAAATCATGATGCTCAAAGTTGTAAATATGGGAGGTAAATAACATGATAACATGTCATAATTATAACTTAAGTAATCCTTTATATAACATTTAGCAAAAGTGGTTGGTATCGGTCATTAAAATCTTAGTTGATTTAAATGTGCCATACGTGTTAAACACGTTAGTGCGGTTTACATGAACGTAGTTTACGGTATAGAGGTACAATTTTCATGTGGTTCACGGTAGATATGAAAGAAATGCGTGTACTTTACTGTAACGAGATGCACATGACAGGGGGTAAATACACTTGGATACTTTTCTAACGCAACACGCACTCGGAGACGTTTCTAACGCAACACGCACTTGAAGACTTTTCTAACGCAACACGCACTTGGAGACTTTTCCAACGCAACACGTACTTGGAGACTTTTCTAACGCAACACGCACTTTGATACTTTTCTAACGCAACACGCACTTGGGGACTTTACTAACACAATATGTTTTACAATTGAATATATCAGTTAGTAATAAAGAATTGGATTTAAAATTGATAATTTGAATACTTCATGTTATAGCTCACGTTAAAACTTTTCATATTCGAGGATAAGACGCTTAAGAAAGTGGGGAAGGTAACCAGCAACACGCCAATTGCGTGATTATGCTCCTGAATATTCATACGAGCCAAGTGTTTTCAATTTAATATATGTTTTTCTGGTGTAACAACCCACATAAAATATTGAAATTGAAATAAAAGAAGATGTAACGTAATTACAAATTGTTTGTGGAGAACACGCAGTAACAAACAAAGTTCATTTCGCTTTTCATCGCGATTTATTTCTGTTGAATATTTTTTAACACAACGCTTGCTAATGTTCGTGGAATACAATTTTACAGCGCGGCTGCCAATATGGCCGCCACGACAAGAAAACGTGACTGCTCTACTCGATTGTCAAACTTAGACTCTCTTTTTAGAAAATGAAAAATCAAAACTGACCAAACAGGCTGTATACATTTTCTGATAGGCCATTATAAATATGTCGGTTGACTCTCTTATGTTCCGATTCAATAAAGCGGTCGGCAGGTGCTAGACATAAATTATCTTATTATTAAACCATGTCAACGAATATTTGTGATGGCTTTTCAAGATAAGTATATTCGGACTGTGTTTCATAATTAATCTTGTTTGACATCTTTAAGTATATACCTATAGGCAGTCACGTTTTGATTTGCACCGTGCTAACCGTGGTATATTTTAATGTAAACTTAATTTCGTTCTCTTATGATTTGGTAAATATTTAAATTAAGATTCTATAATTTTATTTAAACCATTATTTTCTCTATAATTATACATCTATTACATTCTATTCTTTATAATTAAATATATATAAATAATCTCAAAAATTCAAGAATCCTATTTATGAAATTATGGTTGTTGTGATAAAATATTTATTAATAATTTTCTACAATTATAAATTTATAAATACCAACTACGTTACACAGAATTATAGCGCGTTTTACAATTTTCACGTAAAAAGATGAAACCATGCCCACTCACGTGCTAACGCGTATTATCGTCACGGATGATTGATTTTATCTTGAGCTTGCTCCCAATGTAGTAACATGATCAAGTTTTCAATTTTAAAGAACAAAAAACCTTACCTATGACTGACGTATTCAAGTTTGACATGTGTTGGGTTTGAAAAGTCTTCAAGCGTACACGAATGAATCAAAGAGTTTTCATATATTTTTGCGATTTTATAAGCGCGTTCTTAATTGCGAATATACAGCGCTGTAAGCGCTGTTCAAACAACCTTTATTTCTCATCAATTTTACGATTACCTGTTCCCATTTACAGCTTACATGTATATTAATGTGCGCTATTTAACAATGCGTGATGGGAACAACGTATGAACCGAAATGTTAAGGTTGCTCTTCTGATTTAAGTTATTGGTCATTAACAAAGAAGATATCTATTTGCAGTGCAAATGTGCCGCCCATATCGGGGTGTATTTTATTATAAAGTGGGTGATAACTTGAGGAAATCTTCATTAAACTCCATTGTTTGCTGAAGCTTGTGGTGGGTTTTATTGTGAAGTGTTGTCTCACAGACCATGTGAGGCAGCCATTAACGAGAAGATATGTGGCACGGACGGGATCACATGCCAGCACTTGCGAGTGAATCTGTTCATCTGTAAGGATCACCTACCAGAACTTTTGAGTGCATTTGTTTCTTTGAGAGATCACATACATGTATCACAACTTGTGAGTGAATATGGTTGACTGTAAGGGATAACATACCGGAACTTGTGAGTGAATATTCACTTAATGCGCTAATTGAGCAAGACGATTTGCCTTATCTCATACCAGAACTTGTGAGTGAATATCTACGGCCCTACACTTGCCCTAAATAAAGAACACATAAGTTGAAACTTCAGCTGAGGGCGGGAGAGAAAACCCTTATTTTACAACGCGGTCCTTTATGTATTGCAATGAACCAATTGCCAAACAGTAATACACCCACCATACAAGGACAATTCATAAATGTACATACATACAAACGCACACACATGATCGAATCTGAGGGCACCGAATCGGAGTGGTTCATGCAAATATGGGCGATGGAATTAAACATGTTTTAAGACGTTAAAACACAACGCAATGCCTAGATTTATTTATTTTGCATTTAAGTGTACATCAAAAATAAAATCATGTTATCACAATTCAAATGAAAGATAATACGTTTCAGTTGTATTACTATTATTTAACTACTGAATGTGTATATACAGACCAGAACAACAGAACCGTAACTATTTAGGCACTTAAAATGAAACACAAACCGGTAAGAACTACATCGTTTCTTTATTAAAACGCTTTAGAGACATAGCCTTATATAGTTTTTTCATTAAAATCATCGTCATGCCATGGAGGAATGAGCACCAATAAGGTCGTAAAAGGCAAAATTACAAAGCTTGACTATGCCTAGTTTTAACCTAACAAAATAATTCAGGTAACAGTTTGAATTAAGTTCCGTTGATTCAAATACATACATTTATTACTGCCAGTTAAATAAAAAAAATGATTTAAACAAATCCGAGATTCATAATCATCATATCATTTAAACCAGAAAATTTCACTCCAGATAACATAATATGTCAGTAAAATTTATTTAGTTATGATATAATAAAATCCCGCTCTCGTTTTGACATCCGATGACGTCATACATGAACTTCAAAGTTACATCATGAACATTCCAATAATGAAAATCTAATTCATCCGGAAGAAATCAAAACTTTAAAAAATATGTTTGTTATCTGTAAAGTATTCAATTTAATACATTACCTTAACGTACTTGTGAAAATCTTTCTATAAATATTTTGATGGATATCTAATTAATTATTTGATTACAAAATGAAATTAGTTCATTAGTATTTAGTTCATATGTGTATGTAATTCGTAAAACCTAGTAGTAATAGAAGTTATGCTCGCTTGATTGTGGAATTGGAATTAACGTCTTCTATATCATAAACAAACGCAACGGCGCAGGATGTCTCAAATACGAGCTTATTTCAATATAACATGTCCAGCATGTTTACCTGTATTTAGGGCTTAGCATATTTTGATAGTTGTACTATGACAGCCAATGGTAATGATTAAAAGAGCATACTTGATTCGGAGCAATTATTTAGTTAACACACGCACATAAGTAATTTGTGTTCTTTAAGGCATGGGCTTTAACATCTCAAAACATAGTAGGTTTTACTTTTCTTCACGATTGAGCTTTTTTTTTCCAAAATATTTCGTTTCATCATGGAACAATTTGCATATAGTGTTCCCTCGAATTTTTTGAATATGTGTTTGCATGTTTGTATACATATTCAATCAGTATTTGAACGATGTGATTAATTGTGTATTTTGGTTTGGTTTATACAATTCTTTTAACTAAAATGTTAACTGTGCGATGCATAAAAAACATAATTATACGTATGCCTTTTAATTTCTTATGAACTATTTTACGGGCTGATCTCTGACAATGTTCCCAACCTAAGCAAATAAAGACCACTGTTTGCATTTCAGATCTTTCGGCGACACCTTGGCCGATTCTATGAAGCATTCATTGCGAGGTTGGACGATTAGAGTCCGAACGAATGACTCGACTACTTTGAAAACAATATGCCGGAATCACAGGCTATAATAATATTTTCTCTTGATAATTGCTCTATTGGGTAATATGACATACAGATATCGTCAACATTCACCTCTTTGACACAGTTCGATATACCTGCGTTTACCTGTAGTATACTGACGCAACTAGAAGTATGAACTGTTTTCAGATGTTTGTTTATTTATTATATTCCGACGCATTATAGAAAGAAAGGACATCCTGCTGATTTTGGACAATGTAGAAAACGTATTCGAAAGAAAAGAACAGTTCCAGGCAACGATAAGTTCTCTTTTGCACATAAATGTAAGTTTTTGAGAAATATGAAGTATATTGGGTTTGTTAAGCGTGCATATAATGTACCTCTTTTTAAGTTCTGCGTTAAATGTGTTTCATTTTAAAACTTATGATTAATTTAATTATTTTTAATAAAAAAACGTCAAATGGATTATGACTTCCCGGCTGCCGTTTGAAAATACGGAAGAAGATTTATGTCACTATCACCTTGGACCATTGTCAGTCATGGACGCACAAACTCTTTAGAGACTATATTGTAGGCCTGTAGGTTTCCTGTTAAGGTTACGGTAATCGGATTGTTGTGTTTTCAGTGTATTATCAATCTCATTAAAATGATATTTTACGTTATATTTTGATTAAAATATGTTATTTTTACTTTAGAAATATCTGATCACTTGGCAAACAAACGTTGTACTGAAGAAATGTGGAAACGTTCCTCTTGCATTAAAACCGTCGATGTTGCGGTGTCACATGATTTAACATGTAATGAATTGGAATCAGAAAAAGGGCTTGAACCACTGTTGTGTATGTCATTAATTAGTACCTTCGAATGCCTAGAATATTCATATTCCGAATTGCACAATTCTTCCAAAAGCTTTTTGAGAATGTCGGCTATTTGTGGAACTACTCCGATAAATAGGAAATATGTTGTCGCGATTATGAATTTATCTCTAAAGAGTGCAAACCGATTCATGTCAGAACTTGTGACGCGGCAGTGTATTCAACCTGAGCCGCACGCTCCCAGTGATTTCCTTTTCGATAACAATGGCGTCCGGAACTCATTACATCCTTCGATTGCCTATGTTTTTACAAATCGCTGTCAACATGTCGAAAATGAAAAGATTATCATTGCATAAAAAACAACACTTGTGCAACTTTTTTTCAAAAAAAGTTAAATTACCTTGATGGAAAAGTGGACAAAACCTATACTTCAGTTGTGACAGCAGTGTAACAAAATAATGTCATTATTCATCTGTTGTTTTTTTTAGATGTCATCGTCAATAGAATTGGAATTAAAGAGAAACAAATCATATCATGAAGTGTTGGGACAGCTTTTGGATTTAATAAAAATGTCTCCTCAAGACAGTCAGGTTTTTCACGAATTTTTTGGAAAATTTCTTAGCATTGAATGACCATTTTTATATTGCTATCGGAAAATAGAAAGATTTAAAGTCTGTTTGATTGCGAAAACATTTGACGAACCTTTCAATCTTACTAGTGAGATAGAACATCACTTGTCATTGATAACAAACAAAGACTTGCAAAAAAAGGATAAACATTGAACTTGATTTTCTACATGTTAGCTTGGTTCGTTTAAAAGATCCGACAACAAATGAAAAAGCAATTATCGAAATACTAGATTCGCCAGTTCAGATGTGTAATGAACTTGAAGAACACGATACAAGCATCGCAGTTCTTAAATCTTTGATCGTAAACCTTAAAGGATCCGTCTCTTTTGATGTTCATAAATATGATGAAGCATATGAACACCACTCAAAGGCTGTCAATATTTTGCAAAAATATATTGTGAACAGCGACCACCCTTCTCTTACTGTTTATGAATTTAATAAGGAAACTGTTCTTTTTCAAAAGGCAGAAATCCTCTTCCAGGACGACAGTTTCATAAACGAAATGCAGAAAACTTATTATTTGGAAGCTTTGGAAATTTTTACCAATGTGATTGAAAGTGATCGGCAAATGGACAGACATTTTCAACTAAAGTTTGAAGATAAATTAAGCTATAGAGCTAAATTATTTGAACGTTTGTTAAGATTCAAAGAGGCCTTGGACGATCGTTACGGTGTTCTGAATCTCTTGAAAGATCACTTTAAATCAAATACGAGGGTTACAGATGCCTACTTCATGAGAGCATTAACATTGGACTGCTGGATAAAAAAACTTTTATTGGGGTTTTTATTATTTAAATTGATGTACAACTATGTTTTGTCTTCATACTGTCTTTAATGTTTTAAACGTGTAACCTTACTTGCGAGAGTGAAATGATACTGGAAATGTGTATCGATTACATTGTTTGTTTGTCTGTTTGTATTTTCAGAAGAAGAACGCAAACAAAAAATACAACAACAGATAAAAGCATTAAATAAAGTCCATGATTTCATCCTGAATCAAGATCCGTTATCAGAAAAGCATATGCCGTATTCCCTTAGTATGTACCGACGTGAAGCAAATAATTTGGCGCTCACAGAGATCGGAAATTGAAGATTTTTGCAATGTGAGTGATGAGCATATGCCATTCTTTATGTCAAGTAAACATTTTATTTTAAGTAACCATATTATTGTTTGTTACAGATTCGGTACAACTCACTTAACTGATATATCATTAATTAGTATATGAAATCAATGCGGTATACTTCTGTCCTACATACGCGGGTCATTAACAGATGTATTGATCAACTGCTTAAATAAATCATGACTTAAATGTTATGCCCAACACATAAAATTAAACAAACAGGTTAACATATGCATTTATTTGTATCTAAGAGATATGACTCCAACTACCATTCAAAAAATGATTCAGACAATTTAGGATCTGACAGTCATTATTGTTCGTCGCCCAACAAATCAAATGTTGACAGTGGAACAGAAGAGCCAATTAATACCAATGAGGTCCTGCTGTGCATGCCGCAAACGAGTGGTTCTCGGAAAAGATCACATGATGAAGCTTATTACGAGTATTTTGACGGCATCAAAGTTGATCCTAAATATTTGCAGCGTTTTTATTGGACGCTTCAGATACCCTGTCAGTATATTACGATAATATTGCGAGTCAAAGATAAGCTCAAAATGATTATACATAAACATTGCTTTTTATTATTAAAAGTTATACACGCGCATTGAAACGAACTTCAGAAAATAACCAAATGGTCAAATGTTTATGTAATTTTAACACAGTGTATTAAAGTTACTAAACTTAACACATATGTTGAAAATAACTTCAACTTGTTTGCTCGTGTCTTGATGATATTTTTAAGTGTCTTGAAGAACATAAGACGCGCGTTAAATTAGATGTCGTAAACGATTGAAATATATACAAAGTTCACTTGTATCAAGAGAATATCATTTTTGTCTTCACTCTAACGCCCTTTTATTTAGGCCAGTGACCATATTTCATGCATTAAGATGCAGGGCAAAACTAATGATGAAATCAAACAAAGATGAATAAAACTGGGTTCACCGCCATGCATCGGTAAATGCAAATTATAACATTAAGGGTTTCCAAGTTTAAGGACACCCGAATCACAGTTGTGGTGTAGATTTGTTCTTAAAAACTGCAAGAGTAAATAAAATGTAACCTCAGAGAGTCTTAATTTAAATCAAACTGCACTAAAAGAGAAATTAATCAAGCATGACCTATATCTTGTCTGTATTAGTTAGCTTTCTCCAACACTGTCGTATTTTAATCTTCAGAGACTGTAAGCATTAGAACTATTGTGTTATGTGAATGATATAATATACACGATCTTTCTTCCATTTACTAAGTGTGAACATTTGCTGAAGATACATCGCTTACTTGATTGTTTGATATCTTTTATGGGGCATATTGCAGTGTTTACTAATGACTTTAATATCCGTACTTAAGACACTATTTCACTAAAATTATTCATGTAGTACTCGCTTCGCACGAGACATTTATATGTGATATTAATTATTAGGTTCATGTGAGGTTCGGCTTGGCCTCAAACCCGGTTTAAACCCCAAATGCCTGACATTAACCGTTCAAAGGCGTGATCCCGAATGTAAACATACAAAAATATAATACGAACACATTATAGAAGAGAAAAAAGATACACAAGTGCTAGCAAGATCTTAACGTATTTAACATAATGAAAAATACAAAATACTTTGTAAATCTTTAAAAATAAGAACATAACGAAACAAGATATGTTTGTGCAACACTATGTCCCCCATATATTTTACCTTTGACCTTGAAGGATTACCTTGACCTTTCATCACTCAAAATGTGCAGCTCCATGAGATACACATGCATGCCAATTATCAAGCTGCCATTTATGGCCAATGTTAAAGTTTGACGCAAACAAACCAACAAACTGACAGGGCAAAAACAATATGTCCTCCAGTAGACATAAAATATCTTTTATTATGTTAACAATACATAAAAAAGACTTAACGCACATTAATATAATATAAAGAAGTGAATCTCTAGCTGCTGTATATAATATAGTGAACGAACACAAAACTGCTACTAAAGCCTTTATAGCAAGAACAAATATAGTTATATTAATACTATTTACTATCCACATATAATTCAAATTTCGTGTACTTAGATATACAATGACTCACGAAAAGAGAGAGACAATCAGGCTACGACTTTCTCAAATATTATGAATGCCTAAACGAACTGAAATAGACGGATAAAAATAAAAGTAATGTTTCAGACGGTTTGTCAAGAGAATTTTAGAAAGTATTTTTGAAAGTAATCAAAACACGTTCTATTTATTTAATAAATCATTCAATTATAACGACAAATACAATAGCAAACAATTTTAAACAGAAATTTCGCCTCTTGTCGACTGAAGATCAACAAGAGTCAACACGTATATTTATTGGTGAAAGCGTACGCACATTATTTGGAAATATACGTAAAAACTATTCTATATAACAATAATAAACCTAGCTAAAGAAACTTCAGCGTACAGTTTACATAGTATTGACAGACCTGTACGCTGAAGCTAACCCCGTATCGAAAGTCAACCAGAGTCATAACATATTTATGTCACGCTATAAATAAAAGAAAGTTCATTTTCTTGGATACATTTCTACATATATTGGTGAATGAATATAAAATACTGCATCGAGGATTATTTTAAGGTTCAAATGTTTCAAATGCATCTTACAATATACGAAAATAACTCTCATCAGTCTGAAATTCACAATTTTGACGCCATTGTCGCTTTGTCACGTGACGAGTTTTCATTTCGATACTTTCAGATCGACCTTGACATTATTTGCTGAAATTGTAAACAATACTTTCGTTTTCTGAAATCTATTATTTGTGATAAACAACTTACGTCTGGTGGATTATAAGACTGATTTCAGTGTGAATCCGGTAGTTTTAAATAATATTTACCTTGAGTTTGTGTTTACACTACAATTTGTTTACAAAACAAGCGAGAATAATCTAAAATACCTGGAAATGTCATTCTGAATTTGAAAACACTTGAGCACATGGTATGTTACTAAAAAGAGAAATAACGTCATATGACCGTGAAATGTCAGGAGATTCGCATTTCAAGTAAGTCTGTCACATCGCTGTTTTTCTCGATATGTAAAAGCAGAATAGATAAATTTTAAATGTTTAAGATAGTATTTTGTGAAAGATTATATCAGTTAAATGTAAAAAATGTCAATCTTTCCGATCAAGTGGTTTATTTGGGACAATAACTGCATTTAAAAGCTGTTTTGGACCGGTATTTATTAACTGTCAACTTTTCGGGAATTTCTGGTTGACTTTCCTAATGGGGTTGGTCCATAATTATAAAGTCGCGCCAGTCAAAAATCATAAACAGCGACATTTAAAGTTATGGTAGCCAGAACTATAACAAACCATGACTACTTTCCTTGCAGATTATGAAAAAGAATGTGACAGTGTGAAGTATGACTTCATGTCAAATTGTCTCAAACAATTTAAGTTAAGAAATAAATTCGAAAATGCATTAAAAATATACAAACACAAATAATATAATTATTAATGTTTATCTGAACCTTGTTTCTATTCAAAGATGTGTAATATAAGGCTTTATGGTGTCAAAAGCACTGTTTTTAAGTTTCAAACTTTATTGAAAGAAGGAGCCACATAAGGAATACAGAACAATGAAATAAAAAAAAGATTTGCCCTAAATGACAGATAGAACGTTTACTTTTTGCTAAACGCTGATAAATACAATCCAATACTGTAGTCAATTTTCTGGACTCAAACAGAAAAAGTCAAATCCACTCTAGTCCGCGTTGGTTCACTAAACATACACAAATTGAATTTAACAATTACTTTTTATATTTCACCTCTGAAAAAGCCCAATTCTTGGTGTTATGTTTCATTTACAAATGATCAAAATCTCGATATCGACAAAAACAAGCATTTTAAAACTGCTCAAAACAGTGGCAACACAGAAAATATATACTCGAACTTTCGTGGAGATTAATACATTTGCCCTATCGAATATAATGTACACATTGTTAGCATTCCCCTACCTTAATCATGATATATTACAAACAATTAAAACATCTATTGTACAATATGTTTGTAAATTGTTAACATTCCCCTACCTTTATTATGATATAATACAAACATTTAAAACATTTATTATACAATATGTTTGGGCTACTAAACCTGAAAATATAAACAGACTAACTCTTGTCAAACCAATAGAGCGAGGAGACTCAAACACACCAATATTTCGGCTCTTATTTACACACGCAAATAAGAAAAGCTAGGTAAAAATATAAATAAACATACACAATACAGGTCAATTTTTTTAAAGAACTTTATTAAAATAAACAAGTTGGAACCTAGTTTGATTTTTCACTTAAGGAAAAAAAATATTGTTTCAAATTGTATAAATAAACTCATCAGAGATATTATGTCTTCTGATGACAAGATTCAATCAAAACACATTTAAGGACGTGTAGTTACAACGAGTATATGTAAAACATTAACAAAAGAAACAAAAAACGTTTTTAAAATTGATTCAGTAGGGGTAAACAATGATTCAATCATCTATATGACTTTACGCAAAACAAGATTTTACAATTCACTTATAGCTTTTTAAACCCTTGATGAGTTATCTTCAACAGATCATATTAAATTTTACACACGTATCACTTGTAAGCTTACAAACAATAAAAATCGGAATTAGATTTCGTCAATTTAAACAATAACACATGGCC
The DNA here is from genome assembly GCF_020536995.1 of Dreissena polymorpha. Classification (NCBI taxonomy): domain Eukaryota; kingdom Metazoa; phylum Mollusca; class Bivalvia; order Myida; family Dreissenidae; genus Dreissena; species Dreissena polymorpha. Next base: position 93,364,406 of record NC_068355.1, on the reverse strand, counting down.
TGTATGTACAAGAACAACAACAATGTCTAAATACCTGTATATCTACCACAATGCTTACACGAAAATTAAACAAAACAAGAACAGAAATGGGATCTTATAATGTCTTACTTTGAACATATAGTAGTATTAACATTGAAAGCCACCAAAGATACTAATTTGCACGATTGTCCATACAATATTCTTCAGGCATAGTATTCACTAAAGTATATTAATATAAATTTCATATAATAACTTTAAGTCGTTGCACATTTCGTGCACGTTTTAAGGAAACATCATACGGGTATTTTAATTTAATTCTCTACAACCAATATGAGAGGAGCTAAAATTGTCTGAACAATAAACAGCTATTTATTGGTTTAATTGCAAATTATATTGTAATTGGTAATCATAAACGAGGCATTTATGATCAAGTGGTCAACTATATAAATATTCTGAGGAGTTGGTACATATATAGTACCAAATCAAAAGCCGAAAATCCATATACCGAGACTGTTCTGAGAATTAGACAATTATATCAGACAATTGCCTTTTATACGTAATCAATCAACGTATTAAAAGTATCACTACTTTGCAGTTACTTCTTAAATTAATGTGACATATAGTCTCTTTATCTAATGAAGCCTCTATTATTTCTCTCTATCCTCTTCTCTCCTCTTTGTTATCATATAACCAAAAAAAAAATAGTGCCGTATTTACACGTATATACTATTTGGTGATTTTTTTCCCACAAAGATGGCAAACATCGGATGGCTATTTGAAGAGAACACGTTTCGTTTCGTTTATCAATTCTCACCGTCCCTTAATATTAAATCCATATTGTCCCCACTTCATTTCAATCAAATGCAAATTTACTATATCGTCATATATTTTAAAATACATAAGCACAAACATTAATTCAAACTAAGGTACAGGGAAGCATAAGTACAATCCACAATTGAATCAAACAATCGCAAATCCGAGATATTTCTTTATAACAAACATAAAAAGTTTCACATCCTAAAACAGTGGCATTACCAAAAGGTTAGCTTCATTAAAAATGTACATGTTAAGAACTGTGTATTACACATCTTAAATTGATTAAATAATTTTCGGCGTTTCTAAAATATGTTTAAAAAAACAACACTAAAACTACGTTTTTGTCGACATTCTTTATCGTTCGTCTAAATTCATGAAACGCAATATAACAAACGCATCACTAACAGTAATATTGGCTAACTACCTTATGTACGTGTACAATACGATTCAACCGAATGAAGTTTAGAAAACATAGTAGTTGAGGTGATAGGTTTACTGTATCATATACTATTACAGTGCGCTGTGGAAATACAGCCAACTGGAATTTCACAATATTACAAAATCACTTAAAAAAACATACTATGTTAATTTCTTTAAAACATCATTTCCACAATGTATCTGCACTCAACTAAAAATATAAAATGCGCAAATTTTCAAAAGGTGAACATACCCTGACCGAGTCCCGTGTGGCTTCTTAAATGCCGCCGATCTTCACAAGGCTAAGATGGACGAGAGTACAGCTATTTGGCAGGTCAAAGAACGAAGTTTCCCAACGATTCCCCTTTAACTGAAACATTTACCATATATTTTGTTATGTACTTATTTGAAAGGAAAATAATATCGACCGAGCTGTATACATGTTCTTTACCAACAGGTATGCTAATTACAAATTAGCGTATGCTGTAAAATGCAGATAATGACTAGTATTCAACAGGTATCGTCCTGAATGAAAGATGCTGGATGAAAGAAAACAAATGAATATGTGGATTCTCGAGCGCTAAACGTTTGCGGAAATTCCACGTGTTTATGAACTAGAACGTGATCTACACGTTGGCGTATGTGTTATATCTTGGAAAATCTTGGTTTTGAGTATTTTGAAAGAAAATCGCTGAAGGCACTCCAAATGAATAAAAACTAATTTTATGCAAAGGTATGAAGATGTTCCCATTATAAACACATAATTTTGTATATACATACTAATGTTTATTTATATATTACTTGAGATCCCTGGTTTAAAGGGGCATTTCCACAGATTTAGGCATGTATTGAAGTCTGTAAATAAATGCTTTATATTGAAAGATGTAAACATTGGATCTAAAAAGCTTCCGTAAAAAAAAAGAATAATATTTAAGAAGGAAAAAAAGTAACCCTGAACTGGTCTCGCACCACCGACCCCTTGAGTACAACTTTATCGCTTAGGAACTCGGCCATCCGTCCTCATACAGCACGTGATGAATTTTATACTTTACATACACAATCCTCGTAGTATCACAAAATATAACGACAATAACAGAATTATCTGAATTATTCGATCGTTTCGCGTTGCAACGCTTTATAATTTTGAGTTTTTAAAAGGTGAAAAGATGCATATAATGTATATTTTAGAGAAAGGTAATTTTTTTATTTTGTCAAATAACCAAAACGTGAACAGGCCCCTTTAAGGCTACATTTGACACCACCGATATAACGCTGTCAAACATTAAAAATCGGTACATGGGTGCGGCCAGATTCGACCGTAGACTCATACTTTAAACGAACTTAGTGAATAACCATTATCTGATATATCATCTATGGTACTTTCCTATTTCAAAAGAAACAGTTTGAAGTTGTTTTGCAAATAAAGTCTAAAATTTTTACACCCGGGCATTGGCCAGGTTTGTCTTCAGGAATATAATTTGAAAAACTGTATAAATGACCACTTTATAAAACTACATTCTTAATATCAAAGATATCGTTCCGTTATATAATAACGATGATAAACAGGATGTGAATAATTACAGAGGAATAACATGTGTACGTACTTTTGGGAAATTGTTCACTAAGGTCATTAACAATGGGCTTTACAAATGGGCTGAACACGATCATGTCTACATCGAGGCACAGGTAGGATTCAGGCAAAATATGTGAACTGTGATAACATGTTTGTGTTACACTGTGTCATAAATTGTGTACTCAGTGACAGAGATGGTAGGCCGTATTTGTTGTTTACACCAAAGCGTTCGATTAGTTGATGAGGTATATCATCTGGTATCAACTGTTGAAGCTATGCGTTATAGGAAAAATGCATCATATCATACATTCTATCTATACCAATGTGAAATCAAGAATAAAATTAGGTAGAACAATTAGGAGTAAGATATTGAAAATCATAATCACCATTCCTATTTTCTATTTATTTGAATGACTTAGAAGAACATTATATGTTAAATGGTTTTAAAGGAATATGTATTGGTATATAAAATTATTTTTGTTGTTATATGCAGATGTCATTGTAAGTATGGCTGCAACTGAGGAAGAACTAATTAAAGGTTTGTCTTTGTTAGGGGAATATTGTGGTGGGTGGAAATTATGTTTAAACACGAATAAGCATAGGTTATGGTTTTCAAAAAACGGGGACAACTTAGGAAATTTTTTAATTTTTGTAAAAAGACCAAGCATAAGAAAGTGTTACATCATTTACATACTTAGTACATAATCACTAATGTTTTGTAAATACCTTTGAAACACTTGCAGTTCAAGCCTCAAAGACTGTTTTTAATCTTAACTCATATTTAATAAATCATCCAAAAATTTCAATCCATACCAAATTGGAGTTGTTTGATCAGCTTGATGTGCCATTATTAAATTATGGGTCAGAAATCTTGGGCTTAACTGAGTCAATGGGAGTTGGAAGAGTTCACTTAAATGTTTGCAAAAAAAACCACTTGGCGTGAACATTCAAACACATAATAATTATGTATATGGGGAGTTTCGTATAACATTCTTGATAACTACAGGAGAAATTAATGTAATACGGTATTGGTTAAAAATTATACAGTTAGAAGATCATAAGTATGTAAAGTGTATTTAAAACCACATGTGTGAGAATTTAATAAATAGACAAAATAAACATTCCTAGGCAAAATCTGTTTGTGATTTGTTAAAAACCTTAGGCTTTCAATATGCATTGCTTAACCAATGTGAAGGTGATCAAAAGTGTTTTTTACCCTTGGTAAGGTCTAGATTAAACGATACATTTATCCAAAATTGGATGTCGAAACTTAATGATTTATCAAGGGCAATAAGTTACAGGCAGTTTTAAAAACTGGAATTGCAACCTTACATAAAAAATGTTAGTATACGTACGTTTAAGATCTGATCTGTGTAGATTAAGGGTTTCATCCCATAGATTAGATATCGAATCAGACAGATGGCATAAACCTGAAGCCATACCTTTAAAGAGAAAAAAACATTGCATTGTGCTTGAGGATGAATATCATTTTTGTATTAGAATATTCCTTATATGATGATATTAGGCAATTGTATATGACTAAATATTACTGGAACAGACATGATACACTTTATTGAATTAATGCAATCGGATAGTGCAAACACCAACTGAAACTTAACTATGTATGTATATAAAGCTTTTAGTCAAAGAAATCTTTTTCTATAAAGAAGGAATGTAGTTGAAACTTGTTCATAGTTTCATTCCATCGTTCCTCAAAAAGTTGTAACTCTGTTGCTCTGGTATCTTCAATACCATTGAGTAATTAAATGGTAATTAAATTGAATGCGTTTTAATTCCCTTTTATTATTGTTTAATTTGAGTTCCAATGCTATGAGGTTAAATTTTATTTTCACTTAAATGTATTATGAATATTGCTGGGCCAAGTGTGAGGTTGAGCGCTCCAAAACCGGTTTAAACCCCCAATGCTTTGCATTGACCGTTCCAAGGCGGTGACCTCAGCTTTATTCTTATTTGAGGTTATGTTGTTTTGTATTGTGCTGTATTGTGCTGTTTTGTACTGTTTGGGCAATCGGTCACTTGCCTTAAATAAAGGACCTACTAATTGTTTTTAATAATAATTCAATACTACTCCAGCAGCTGGAGTTTCACTTCTTTATACTGTATGAATATTATTATGATTAATTGTATATAATTCATAACTCAAACTTGACTTCTCGCTCTACGGTAGATTCGTCTGTATTGTCTTTGATGTTATCGATAAAGCATTTATTTTTAAAAATATTAAAAATGTTGTAATCCCCCCAAAAAAATTTGTCCTAGACCTTTTCACGTATTTGTACTTTACTTAACAATTATGAAGTTCAATACTGATCACATGCCATGCCTTTATGGATGTTATTATGAATTGCTCATGTATACTCATGGACTGTATGCCTAATGTATATATTATAAAAACTAATATGTACCGTGTGGTCCCAGAGAAGATTGTAATAGCTACTGTTATAATATTTCTATATTACAAATGTCATTGCTGGATCAACTGTTACATTATTGAAAATTACTTTGTAGAGGACTTCTAGATAATGATACACATCAAATATGAACGTACTTTTCCCTGTAAAAGACAATGTAAAATTGGTGACCCCAGGACGGGCCAGTTTAAACCACGAAAACATAGATTTAATCACTTTGTAAAGGGAATCTAGAGGATGCAAAAAAATTAAAGCTTTCGGTATTTCGGTTTTAGGCAAAAACATTTGTATTCACTAAAAATGTTTACTTTAAATTGTTAATACTTGGGGCGGCGCTAGATTTGACCTTTGTAGAGGTCCTCTTTACGATGTTTTTAATAAAATATATAAAAATTGGCATTCAAGGTTTTGGATAAGATAGTATTAAAACATGTTCACTACATCAGTAAAACTAATGGCATCCGAGAAGGGGCCAGTTTTGACCAAGGAGCATAATTTAAACTAATTTTGTAGCAAACTGTATGATGCAACAAAATGATTTTTAAAGATGGGGCGGCGCCAGCTCTGGTTTAGTGGAAACATTTGAAAAATGAAGACCGTAATACGAAGCTACATACAAACATAAAACCGGTATTCTGGCTTCAAAGAAATTATGGTTTAGTTTTCTATTGTGAAACACTTTTTTGGGCGCGGTGAACTAATTAATTAATGGACCGGAACAATTGGTGATATTTTCATGAAGGTCTCTCCAAAGAATATTCCCGTGAAGTTTTTTTGAATCAGATGTCATTAAACAAAGTAGAAGGTCGAACTCACACCTACTCACACTTACCCAAGCACGGAGACACACAAACACACATTAGCTCGTTTTACTCAGATGAGCACAACCCTATTGTTTTAATTAATTCAATGAAAAAGGACTTTACATAAATGCAAATGCATACGTACCTGCTCCTCTTTTGTTTGATGAATGATCATATCTAGAATACTTGAATAGTCTGAATTTTGGTTCTTGTCGATTTGGTCCTTATATTTCTTTATGTCAGTCAAATGTTGGTCCTATATAAATAAATAGCAACGTTTTTCAACGAATAGACCAAATGCCATTACAATTAATACTATATTTTCAGATTTTTTTTCTATTAAATTCGACAAAATAAACTATTTCCACTTGTTTAAAAGATTTCACAACTTTCGTCTGAATCTTTCCAAACTTGTTAAGTGTTTTTATATCATTATTACTCGAACTCTATTGAAAATGAAAAATATCGGAGCAATAAATCTATTATGATCTTTAACTGAATTTCAAAGTATTGTGAAATGCAGCTTCTTTATACAATTTACAGTTTTCATTCATTTTTTTTTCAAACTTTTACAGTGTTTTCATATCAATGAGTACTCAACCCCTATCGTAAATGAGCAACGTAAGAATAAGTTCAGAATCATCTCCCCTTGAAGTTGAGAAAAATATGAAATTATGCTTACAAGATGAAGCAGATTTTTTAAAACCTACACAGTTCTGTTCCATTAATGAAAACTGCACACGGATACCAGTAAAAAAAGAAAACCAATGTAAATAAAATGAACTATGAAATATTTGGGGGTTACAACACAAAATCATAGATAATGGTTATTTGGGTGATATAACACAACATCATAAATAATGGTTATTTGGGGGTTATAACACAAAATCATAGATAATGGTTATACCAGTATCTTTTTCTATTTTGTTTAAAATAATCGGCCAATATATTAATATTTACAGTAGAAAAAAAATCGTTCCATGTAACTTCACTGAGTGCCTTTTACACTGAAATTCCCGACGCCCTTTGATGCTTTGCATCAATACTTATCTTGTACACATTGTATTGCATGACATATAATTACAGACATCAGGTGTTGCAAGGGCAAATATTTGTGATGGTCAGTTCTAAATATTACATCAATGGGTCTTGTCGTGTTAGAGAATATTATTTGTTCTATACGAGTATATATAAATCATGTGACCCTGAGAAATGGTCAGTTATGATCCTGGAGATTTTTTAGCACCATTATATGATGGTCAAAAACCGAATATAATCACCGTAGGCCTCGTAGTTTCAGATGAGAGTTTTCGAAGTACCACAATACTGATAAATACTCAAGCCATTACAAAAAATGGCACATTCGCCCCACTGTCATAATTGGCATATTAATAATTGGCCCATTATTTTTTAAATATGCCGTCATGATTTAGCTTTTGTTCCAATATGAACCAATTTGTTATCACCAACTAGATATTATTTTGACAAAATAGACGACAATTCGGCAATGACTGTGATATTATAAACATTACAAGCCTTCATAAGTACCATGCATTTCCCAGACAGCTCAACACCGAATATTTAAATTATGAGTGCAATTAAGTATGCTTTCATATAAACAGATAACACAAAACAATAACCCAACTATTTAGATCACTTATAATATGCAGAATATATCAATTAATTATTTCTCGTAACCAGATTAATATTTCACAACTTGTTGATTTTTTAGTTAGCGTGAAGTCTGCGCACACCCATCTCTGTGCCTGACATAAAGTGTACATTCTATGTACACACCCATCTCTGTACCTCGCATAAAGTGTACATTCTATGTACACACCCATCTCTGTACCTGGCATAAAGTGTACATTCTATATACACACCCATCTCTGTACCTGGAATAAAGTGTACATTCTATATACACACCAATCTCTGTACCTGGCATAAAGTGTACATTCTATGTACACACCCATCTCTGTGCCTGACATAAAGTGTACATTCTATGTACACACCCATCTCTGTGCCTGGCATAAAGTGTACATTCTATGTACACACCCATCTCTGTACCTGGCATAAAGTGTACATTCTATGTACACACCCATCTCTGTACCTGGCATAAAGTGTACATTCTATGTACACACCCATCTCAGTACCTGACATTAAGTGTACATTCTTTGTACACACCCATCTCAGTACCTGACATAAAGTGTACATTCTATGTACACGACCATCTCTGTGCCTTGCATAAAATGTACATTCTATGTACACACCCATCTCTGTGCCTGACATAAAGTGTACATTCTATGTACACACCCATCTCTGTACCTGGCATAAAGTGTACATTCTATGTACACACCCATCTCTGTGCCTGACATAAAGTGTACATTCTATGTACACACCCATCTCTGTACCTGGCATAAAGTGTACATTCTATGTACACACCCATCTCAGTACCTGACATTAAGTGTACATTCTATGTACACACCCATCTCAGTACCTGACATAAAGTGTACATTCTATGTACACACCCATCTCAGTACCTGACATAAAGTGTACATTCTATGTACACACCCATCTCAGTACCTGACATAAAGTGTACATTCTTTGTACACACCCATCTCAGTACCTGGCATAAAGTGTACATTCTATGTACACACCCATCTCTGTACCTGGCATAAAGTGTACATTCTATGTACACACCCATCTCTGTACCTGGCATAAAGTGTACATTCTTTGTACACACCCATCTCAGTACCTGACATTAAGTGTACATTCTATGTACACACCAATCTCTGTACCTGGCATAAAGTGTACATTCTATGTACACACCCATCTCTGTACCTGGCATAAAGTGTACATTCTTTGTACACACCCATCTCAGTACCTGACATGAAGTGTACATTCTATGTACACAGCCATCTCTGTGCCTTGCATAAAGTGTACATTCTATGTACACATTCATCTCTGTACCTGGCATAAAGTGTATATTCTATGTGTGTAATAAAAAAGTCATGCAGATTCAAAAAGCATTAAGCTGCATTTACAAAAAAATTCTCGCTACGCTATTTTTACAAAATTATGACATAATACACAACTTCTTTCAATAAAGGTGTAATAGTAAATAATTATTGACATGTATAAAGACAACGTTTGAGGCTTTTTGTCAAAATAAAAACAAGAAATATCTTTTAAAAAAGATATACGGCTTTGATAGTTCAATGAATGAGATCGAGGATAGCGAATGTCTTTTTCTGTGCAGTTCTTAGCTGCATCACACGCAGTACGGGATGTTACGCGGAGTTTTCGCGGCTTATTTTACATTATTACATATTGCTGGTCATAAACCTATAGATACAAAACAGAAAACCAAAAGAAGAATGGAAGGGAAATTAAAACATATGAGTCAACCGGCCACACGCGAAGTATCCGTTTTTATAGGCGCGTTCTTCGAACAAATCTGTTTTAGTGGTTTGTCGGGCATTGCTTTTTGATTCGATTATTAACAGTATCGAGAATCATCGCGCTCATGCTTAATACATAGTAAATATGGTGGAATAATTATTGTTAAATTAATCAAAAATAATACGTATCATTGTATTGTTGAAAACACATTAAGAATCTATTATTGACATACCATAATTATATTGCTGAGTATCTTCATTTAACATATTTCTGGTCAAAAGAAAATTCCATGTCACCTAGTTCACGGATAGCGTCTTTATTATAAAACGATTATTTTACTGGCCGCGAACTCCGGTGATGACCTGTATATAAACTCTGACATTCACACACTGGCCGCGAATTGGCCCGATACCTCGCGGGTTGAAATGCAATGCATTAAAGTGAGGCCTCGCTTCCACTGCTCTTTATACTTTAACATGTTAACATGTAGACAGGAATATGGAAGTAAGTACTAAATATGAGAACATAGCCAAACGCTTTTGCGCAAGCAATCCTCTGAAAATAAAAGATGCACGCACAAACTGTATTGATGTCGAGAATTGAGTGTAAAACTGTTCTATCTTTAAGCCTTTTCATTAGAGATAAAATTGTTTCATGCAGTAAAACAGTGTTACACAGACGCGGATATGTTTCCAATGTTCTGGTGGTATACTCAAATCAGCCAATGGAATAAATGAAGTGTATTCATTCGTACCTAGCCGCGGGAAATTTTATTTGAATTTTATTGGACACTTACAAAGGTCAGGTAAGGTGAAAAGCTGGCTTATTACAGCTATGCCGAAAAATACGCTTATTTTCTCAGACTGCCACAACCCCATAGTCCCTATGTCCAACCCTTCATGCCCCGGTAGTCTGCCACTCCAGCTGTACTGCTGTCAGATGGACCGCAGATGCTTCCAGCAGAGGTCAATGTTGCTAGCATTCAACCAGTTGTGGTTGATGGAAATAGTGTCTTCCTTAGGAAACGTAAAATATGTAGTTTAAGTTAATAGTACAAAGTGAAAAAAATTCGTTGTTTCAATATTTGTATTGACGTTATTATGTTTCATGAAATTTTCAGACAAAAACATGCTGGCTTTTTCTCTTTCAAGCCTAGCTGGTGCAAATGTGAATGAAACTTTAAATCTAAACATCTTTGAAAAAAATCTTACCAGATTTATAACCTTGTGGTGCCAGCATCTAGGTACACACATAACTTGACCTTGAGACTGGATAACCTTAACCCTACGACCTTTGACTTCTGCACGTGGAAAAAATTTGGAATTTTCCAGGTCACTGAATTTGTTATCATAAACCAGATTTCCAAGTGTGTCCTTAAAGCTTTTCTCACACCCTGTGAAATCAACAGTCAAGTATTACATAGAAGTGGCTTTACGTGTCTCCTTTCTTGAGCTGCCACAATATAGCTTATAGGCTGAATTGCATAATTATATAATTAATTGAATACTTGGATTTGATTCCATTCCTGCATAACTCCTAGTATTTACAGATATGATATTTGTGACGAAAAAAATAATACTTACCATTTGTAATGCTCTTAACTATCCATTAAATGCAGCTTAAACAGTTTTCTTTGTATAATTTCAAAACTTTAAATGCTGGCTGTCAAGTTAGGCATTTTTTTAATAATGGACCTACTGCATTTTTTTTCATCATGAAAGGGCCCACAGTACACGTTCACTAAATACAGAAGAGATGTGTTTTTATTACTTTTATTAGCATGATAAACAAGGGATTATCGCTATTTATAAGCCCCTAGACAAATTCAATGTTTTCTTATCGGCTTGTACACACATCTCTGATCAGTCAATTGCCTCCTGTGATCTTAAATGCTTCATCTACAGTATCGATGGTTAATCTAACACGTCTTTTGATTGGCCAAGGAAAGAGAAGCAGCGAATGCAAGCAAAAGATACAGGAGGTCGAAGATTTGAAAATTGGAAGCAATTAGAGAGGTGATATGAATAATTGGCATGAATATGAACTGGAGGGTTTCTTTGTCTAAACCAAAGGCCCATAATTTCGCCAAAAATCAATGGACCGGAACGAAAGTCATACTTCATCCGTAACTTAAGTCATGTAGGTAGACTGACACACCAAATATAAGGTTAATATCTTAACGCGTTTCGAAAAAAGTTTGGAAAATGAAATGCCGGCCCGACAGACGGTGCTATTTGCCACTCTACCGGCGTTATAATAATCAGCTCAATTTCAGAAAGGGTTCGAAAAAACCCGTCAGGAAAACGGTTTTATAGCAAAAAATGTAAGTTCAAGGCCCATATCTTCGCCAAATATCAATGGTCCGGAACGAATTGCACACCTTATCTAATGTTCATGAGGCGATGTACACTCACATACCAAAACTCAGCTCAATATCTTAGTTAGTTCCGTCAAAAACCTACTGAAAACGGTTATTATAGAATAAATTTCAAGGTTCAATCTAATGTCTCAGTTGCAGACGATTTGGATGGTTTATCTGTATTGATGATGGGGAAAGTAAAACTGTGCAATAGATAATAAACATTTAATGAGGAATTTACTTTAAACTTTAGAGGAGGTTTGAATTCAAAGAGAAAATATAATGGTTATATGTCAGTCATACTTTAAGATACATTTCTTAAGAAAGGTTTTTGATTTTCAAAGTTTGCTTTCTTTCTTCATCCAACATACATTTTTGAAAGTGTATGCTTTAAACATTGGTGCGAATTTCAAGGTCAAGGTCACACTTAGGTCAAAGTTAAAATGTGGGCATACTGGTCAAACATATGTTGAGGTCCACAATGAGAGATTTTGCACCTGTGTCTGTGGCACGTGCAATTTTCAATTACATAATGATTATCTCTTGTGATATTGTTCTTGAACCATCGATGAAAAAAAACGTACACAAGTATAACACAAAATTAATATAAAATATAGGTCATTTATTTAATTAAATTAACATAAATTTAATACAGATTCACATAATTAACTATTTAACTATTTATGATCCTCATAAAAAAACTGCATAGAATACATGTACGTATGAATTTGTCTCGCGATAAAAAAATGTTACTAATATTTCCATTATTGAAAAATTGTATATTGCAAAAATGTTCAAAGAAAATGAAACCCAATGCTATAGAAAGTCAATTTTTATCAACACTCTAAAAAGAAAATTTTATTCATTCCTTCATTTTACATTTAAACACAAAGCATAATTTAATTGCTTAACTGGAATGAGATTACATGGTTTCTACCTGCTTTTTTAAAATAAAATTTCAATATTAATTAATCAAATTATTGGACTACTATAACCCCTATTCCCCACATGTTAAGCCCCATGACAAATTTATAATCATATGGTATGTAAGGGTACTGTATTATACAGTTGAAGTTCATCATTCTAAAACAATACCTTAAAAAAAAAAAAAAGAAATGAAAATAAATTAACAGGGGAGATTCAATACAATTAATTACTAAATCAAATTCCTATAAACAAATTAAGCCACCAATTAATTACTTTATCAAACTCCTGTACACAAATTAACCCAATAAATACACAACTTTAATTTATGAAAACCATAATGACTTGTTAGTAGGAAGTTCACATTTTCTTCATGGAATAACTTATCATGTAAAAGGAGCATAATCTGTAAATTCATTGTTAACACCTTAAATAATATAAACCCAATTACAATCAATAATTGCCAGATTAGCGATGGTTCATGATGCTTAGTTCCTCCTGCTCACGTTTATCTGACATGGCGACAGTGAGTTTCGCTAAGAATTGACTGAACTCGTTCCGCACTGACTCTCCCTCCTCCTCTATGTTGGTGTGAACCACCGGGATGTTACTGAAGCACTGAGCTGAAATATCGGGAAGATAACACCATCATTTTGTGCTTGTTAATGCAGGATATTAGATATAAACAAAGTGAATCTTAAGCTGCACCAGCAGGAGAGAACATTTACTTATTATCTTAAAGATATAACCTTACCTGTTTGTCTGTAAGCAAGAGGACATACCAACTCAGTTGACATTTTGATGAACAGTTGATGCAAGAAATATTTATGGAGAAAATGTTTGATAACCATATTACATTTCTTTATAGAATGCTTGTTAGTCTTGTTAGTCTTGAAACAAATGCAATAGATGTTTAACTTAATATATGATTCACTTATAGTAAGCCATTTAATCCCCCATGACTGGTTATTAAACTGATTCTAGATATTACAAATAATTACAAACACTTTATAAGCAGGAAAGGAAACAATAGATTATATTTAAGATTGCAAGAGTCATAACTCAACAATTCCTAAGGCTTTTTGTCATCAATTTATAATCAAACATGTCTTAGATTGTATGACTTCAGAGGTATTCATTAAATATGGTGAAGAAACAATGAAAACTGCTGAAAAGAAAGAAAAGTTGTTTACTGACAGGTGGACCAATCATAAACATCTAATATTGTGAGGAAACATATGGTGAAAATAAAACAATAGATAATACATGAGATTAGCTTTTTCAAGAGCAAAACTAGAGGCCCATGAGGGCCTGAATCGCTCTACTGGCTGGAATCAATCGGGCTCAAGCCCTTGATAGTATGAACAATCTGAGTAAGTTTTAAATAAACAGACACAAAATGGGAAATTTATCGCATAAACAAGAAGAAACGTAAAATTTAAACTTCAAATGGCTCCTTTTCAACAATAAGTTGGACAAATTTTCTTCACTCTCAATGGGGTTCTGGCCCTTGATGATGTAAAACATCCGTTGAAGTTTCAAAAGGATAGAACTTTATATGTAAACAAACAAGAAATGTGTTTGTCAGAAACACTATGTCCCCTTCTGCGCCGCTTTGATTTTTTTTACCTTTGACCTTGAATGATGACTTTGACATTTCACCACTTAAAATTTGCAGCTCCATGAGATACACATGCATCCCAAACATGAAGTTGCTATCTTCAATATTGCAAAAGTTATGGCAAAATGTTTGTTTTTTTTCTCAAATTCAAGGGGAGATAATTCTGGACTTATAACTCCGATATTGCTCATTTTCAATAGAGTTTGACTCATCATTCAGATAAAGACACTGTGAAAGTTGGGAAATGATTGGATGAAAACTGTGGACTTAATTGCGTAAACAAGCCTTATTCCACAATTTTCTCAAATTCAAGGGGAGATAATTCTGGACTTTTTACTCTGATGTAACCCATTTTCAATAGGATTCGTGTCCTAATTATTACATAAAGACACTGAACAAGTTTGAAAAGAATCGGATGAAAACTGTGGACTGTATCGCGTAAACAAGAAAAAGTCTAATGCACGCACGACGGAAACCACGCCATGACATAAGCTCTTCAGGCCTTCGGCTAGTATAGCTAAAAAGATCAGTTTTAAGACAGTGTGTTCGACTGTTCTTCCGCTTTGATAGTACAACATAAATTTTCTGTCAGTCGTTTGATATAATAACCACAAAGACATACTTGAAGTTTTAGCAGTGATATAGTCTATGTTAACTTAAAGCTGATAATTTATAACTTGAAAGCAAGAAATGGGACAATGCCAGGAAACTTGATTGTCAACTTTTCACCAATAAATTTATTTGAATTTATATAATTTTTAAAGCTTGGCCTGCAAGTAAGTTTCTTGCACACAACATTACAGCCCAGTACCTCCATCAAAACTCAAGTAGTCTAGCAGTAAACCATTTTAAGTTTACGAAAGAATGACCTTGACCCATCTGGCCCAAAATACGATCTCACTTTAGGTCTGTGTGTAAGCTACCTACAAACAAAAGTACAGTACAAAACCTACATGAAAACTTAAGTTATCAAGCAGATACTCTTTCTCTGGTTTTAGTAACAGTGACATTAACCCCACTGGCCCAAAAAGCAACCTCTTGATATATCAGTGTGTAACCATCAAACAAAAGTTTGTTAGCTCGCCCTTATTGATGTTTTGGAGCGCAAAATTTGTATCTATTTTTATCAACAGTGGCCTTTACCTAACTGGCCCCACATCCCACCCCATGCTAGTTGTTCATTTCAGCTATTAATAAGACGTTTTGCACCCAATAATTACCTAAATTTACTAGGAATAACAAGTACTATGAGGGGCATAATTCTGCCCAAATGAAGGTCAGAGTTATGGGCCTCTGTCTGTGGCCTTGCATAATGATCCCAAAGTACCAAAATTGGCATAATTTAGCTTAATTGCAGTTCAGAGTTACATGGAGATGCTGCACATTTAGCTTAACTTGGCATTATGCAAACACCAAAACCAACATTTGGGTGAATAGTATAGCTAAGACTTTTCATTGAATAGATGAGCAAATAAATAATCAATACAACATAATCAGAATATTTTACAACATAAAGCAGAATTGTCAAGATGCATGCATTTCTGTAAACCTAACCTCTTACAATAATTTAGCACATTTCAGTAGATCAAAATTTTCCACTTGCGATTTAAAAAAAATCAGAACTTTCGAATAAGATCCTATAATACACAGTGTTTAACTACAAACTGATTACATGTATTTTAATCAAACTGAAATCATTTAAATATAGCATTTTTATAAGGCAAAACAGTACAGCAACATTATTAAAACAAGAGCACCGCCTTGCGGGTGCAGACCGCTCATCTATTTTTCTTTTAAAGGTGAAGGGACCTATTTCAATACTTCAATCACAAAGGAGGGAGGGGGTGGGGTGGAGAGTATAGTGTGGGTGTGTGGTCACTTATTACATTATCTTCAAAAAATGCAAAAAAAAATGCAAAAAAAATATATTTTTTTGGGGGGGGGGGTATTCTTGGGTTGGATGGTTGGATGGTACATATATTTCAAAAATTAATTAATTAAAAAAAATATTTTTGTTTTTTAACCATGTTTCCAAAAAAAAAAAAAATTGTTTTTTTTTTTTTTGGGGGGGGGGGGGGGGCCGGTGGGGGTAGAGTGTGAGGGTGTAGTCATTTATTAGATGATCTTTACAAAAAAATGGAAACAAAAAAATTGGGGGGGGGGGGGATTCTGGATGGTTTGGGTGGGGTCTAATGTGGTATGTCAGGTAAGAGTTTTATGTCAAAGTATCAATCAAATCTAATCATAAATAAAGAAGTTATGGCAATTTTAGAAAAATTTAATAATTTGACCTTGATAGTCAAGGTCATTCAAAGGTAAGGGTAAAATTCAACTTGCCAGGTACAGTACCCTCATGTTAGCATGAAAGTATTTGAAGTTCTAAAGCAATAGCCTTGATACTTTAGAAGTAAAGTGGATCTAAACACAAAATTTAAGTTACTAAGTAAAAAAAGGGCCATAATTCCATCAAAATGACAACCAGAGTTATGCAACTTGTCCTATACTGTCCCCTTTAAATGATAGTTTGCGAGTGTTCCAAGTAAGAAAGCAATATATATGATACTTTAGGGGTAATGTGGACCAAAACACAAAACTTAATCAAATTTTCAATTTTAAGTATAAAGGGCCCATAATTCTGTCAAAATGCCAGTCAAGAGTTACATAACATTGCCTGCACAGTCCCCGTAAGATAGTTAGTAAGTGTTGCAAGTATGAAAGCAATAGCTTTGATACTTTAGGAATAAAGTGGACCTTAACACAAAACTTAACCAAATTTTCAATTTTCTAAGTATAAAAAGGACACATAATTCTGTCAAAATGCACGCTAGAGTTATCTTACTTTGCCTGCCCAGTCCCCTCATGATAGTAAGTAAGTGTACCAAGTTTGAATGCAATAGCGTTGATACTTTCTGAGAAAAGAGGACCTAAGCACAAAACTTAACCGGACGCCGACCCCAAGGTGATGACAATAGCTCATTTTTTTTTCTTCAAAAAATCGATGAGCTAATAAAATGGTCATCATTACATCAATAAACAAGAGATGTGTTCGTCAGAAACACAATGCCCCCTATTGAGCCGCTTTGAAATAATTTTATTAATTTTTTTTACCTTTTACCTTGAAGGATGACCTTGAACTTGAACTTCCACCACTCAAAATGTGCAGCTTCATGAGAACGCTGCTTTGAATTTTATTTTATTATTTCGTTTGACCTTGAAGGATGACCTTGACCTTAAACTTCCACCACTCAAAATGTGCAGCTTCATGAGATACACATGCATGCCAAATATCAACTTTCTATCTTCAATAATGCAAAAGTTATGGTCAACGTTAAAGTTTTTTTTTCGGACAGACAGACAGACTGACATACACACTGACATACTGACTGACGGACAGTTAAACTGCTATATGCCACCCTACCGGGGGCATAAAAAGTGTAAGCATCCTGTGCTAACGAGATACATGATTAATACATATACTTAATCATTTGCCATGGAAATCTAGACTGATATGGTAAGGGCTAATGCAAACAATATGAATAAAATTGTCATCAAAATAAACATGCAAAGAAATAAAGGATTCTACAGGGAACAACATCTTACCAGAAGGGTGCGCGGAGGGGGCTATATGAGGCGTGAAATTTTTAATAAGGCATGTTTATAGTAATAACAGAACAATTATGTTTGGAATATAATCAATTGTGAGATACTGTATATAACATGTACTGTTTGAGAGAAATAAAATTTTAATGAACAGTTGAAAAATAAGTTACACAAAAACAAACATTTACTTTACAGTGAGAAGCCATGTGCACACAAAAGGGTCTGGCCATAATGGCCCTAAAATGCTAACATGAGTTAAAGGTACATAAATTGTCAAAGAAATGGAGCTACCAACATAATGTTTTAATCCACTTGATTCAGATTCAAAAATGGCCACAAATAGTCGAAACAAGAGATTGTCAAGCAATATGGTCCCCTACCGGTGAAACTCCACCATTGTCAGTAATTTTTTTATTACATTTGTTGCCATAGCAACCAGAATTCTTGACCTAGGAACAAAATGAATTGACGTGCATAATCTCCATATTGCAATCGTCCATGTTTCAAGTTTCATGAAAAAATATTAGGAACTTTTTAAGTTATCGCAGAATCCAGAAAAGTGTGACGGACTGACAGACTGACGCACAGAGCGCAAACCATAAGTCCCCTCCGGTTTCACAGGTAGGGAACAATAAACATTCTCGCCAAGATAAATTAATATTGAATCCTTAATTGAAGATTGGTAATATGGGTTTCCTACCATTTGACCTGGTCATTAATGTTGAGTAATTTGTGTAGTGTCTAGAGGAAAAACAGTTTTTCTTAGATTTGATATGGAAACCTAATTTTTGAAAACACATAACCCATGGGATATTGAACTTGTAAAAATTAACGTTAAAACCATCTTGTCTCTTCATCCAGTGATAAAAGAGACTTCTATATTGGTAAAACATATTTTAATAAGTACTTTTCACAGAGCATGGCCCATATTGCTCAGGAGAGCTAACAACTTGTAACCATACAAGAATGTGATGACACCAAAACACCAGACTTGATACCAGATATAAGTGAACATTTAAATGAGCCTGGCTCTGTAAAAAGGGGGTTTAATGCATGTGCGTAAAGTGTCGTCCCAGATTAGTCTTTGCAGTCCCCACAGGCTTATCAGGGACAACACTTTCCGCCTTAACTGGATATTTGCTATGAAGAGACTTTCTGTAAATGATAAATACCATACCACATGCATTAATCCCCCTTTTCACAGAGCACGGCCTATATAGAAACTGACAAATAACATTTAACTGACTGTTATATGGGTAGCCTTTGGATACTTACACAGTTGCGACTTTTCCCTTTCAGGAGAACTAGGTTTGTGGTGAGCAAACACACAGCATGACGTTTCCTTGATACCTTGCTCTTCAATGAAAAAATTATGCCTGAAAAAAAGTACAATAGGTATGATTAAAGAATATGTCACAAACTGTGGTCACTTATAGGAATAAAGTATGTCGAACCAATCAGAATTCATTTGTATATTTAATGTTTCAAAATATTTTTATAACATCCAATTCTTACAAAAGACCTGAACTGATTTAACATACCAAACTATGATAAAATGCATCATTAAGAAACAAAATAGCTGTCAGAAACCATGCACCTTTGAGACACAAACTATCAATTTTAAGTTACAGAGTGTTTAAATCTATGGCCTTTAATACAATTAAATGAACATCACTGAATATAAGATTCAAACTGCAGCAGGGTTCAATGCACGCTACCAGTTCTCCAGCTCTTTGTCATGGTTGGGCTGGTCTGGGTTGTACACAAATATGATTCCTGTGGTGTCCTTGGCCATAGCGGGCCAGCAGGTCTCAAACCTGCAAAAAGACACAACTCATGCTCCAACGCTTTGGAAACAAAAAAGACACCTCATTTGATTACGGCATTCTCATATTGCAAATAAAATTGCCAAAAATAAATACAGGGGACAAATGGCACCAGAGAAATTACAAAACAATGTTCTTCATATTTGCTAGTCTCAAAGGCACTTGACTGATTGTCTATACAATTCAGGACAATGCACTCAAGAATTAAAAGCATTTTAAGAGATTCATGGAAATATTTTAGTGGTAGAGAGACTTTTATGTAAATACACTGGTTACAATTTGGTGATATAGTACATAATGCATGACCAAAAACATGGGACTTATGATGAAGTTATCATTTCATTTTTGAAACGCTTATGGCTTTGGTTTATGAGATGATACTTGAAGCTCAAGCCATAAATGAAATGTACACAGCTTACTTCTTGTCTCCACTGCAATCCCAGAGCTCCACTTCCACAGTGGACTGCCTGCCATGCCCTGCCATAGGGTTGTGATTTTCAAACTCTAAAATTCTGAATAGGTAAATCAGTATTGTGTTTTTTAATGTTAGTTTGAAAGGAACAATAAGGATGAAATCTTTTTTTTATTGAAACAAAAGAAGAAATTAGCATTAGTTTATATAAACAATTTAAAACTTTGTTGTTCTGCAAAGTAAAAAAATAATTGACTAAATTATTTATATAACATCACAACACTTTCAGTCAAATTAACACAACATATTCAAACAAAACAAATATATTCTCAACATTCATTTTTTTAAATACAATATTGATAATTTTTTATCAAAAAATATTTTGGAAAGGTAAAAAAACACAATTCTTTAAAGACTAAGAATTTTAGCAGGGGGAACAAAATATGATGACCTACCGTACACCTTGAGTTGGATGATAATCACCACTGGCTGTTTCTGTAGCATCTGCTAGAAAGTTAGAGAGGGCTGATTTCCCACTCTGCATAAAGAAATAAAGGATCTTTTCATTATAAGGTAATGTTACTTGTTTTATTCCTTTCCACAATATTGGGATAAAAGAAGATCGGCTTATATTCATATTAAATTTTCTAGAGATTTTAACCATCTCAATACTTTTTTCTGATCTTCCACAGATAGACAAACTGAGAATGATTTAACATTTAGCAACAGTTTCTCAAACTAAAGTAAAGACATATATAAACAAGAAATGTGTTTGTCAGAAACACTATGTCCCCTTCTGTGCCGCTTTGATTTAGTTTTTTGACCTTTGACCTTGAAGGATGACCTTGACCTTTTACCACTGAAAATGTGCAGCTCCATGAGATATACATGCATGCCCAATATGAAGTTGCTATCTTCAATATAGCAAAAGTTATTGCAAAATGTAAAGTTGGCACAAACCAACAGACAGACCAACAGACAGGACAAAAACAATATGACCCCACTATAGTGGTGGGGGACATAAAAAGCAAACCAACATACTGGTCGTGTACGTAATTCCGGCCACTTTTGGGACTATTTTAACAAAATCTTTTGTTTAAGGCAACTGGTTGAAACTAAACTTCGCATACATAATCCTGGGTTCACAACTCACCAAGCATGAAAATTTCAATAGAATTAGATCAGTGTATGTTACTTTTATGAACAGAAATTAATGACATATAAACTATCAATTTTCGTAGGGCAATTGCACCTAAAAAATCGACCACTTCTCATTTTAATCTGCAGGTACAATTACAAAGCAATATCTTTAGACAAATGTCCTCATTTTAAGAGTATTTATAAAGGTTTACACAAACAAAATTTTCGACTTGAACCTTAAAATATATGAAACATTATTATACCAGTTACTCCCCCTACCTATTTTAATAAATCAAAACAAGCACTGTTAATGGGAAACTGCAAATTTTACAAAAAATATTTTTATTAGTTTTTATAAAAAAATTCTTACATCGCTAACAAAGTAAAAACATTTTGTTTAAAAAGTTGACTTTAGTGTCAATTTTTAGTAAACGCTTATATTTAATTTTACAACATTAATATTCTAATCAAGGGAGGTAATTTAAATATTAAAAGTTTATATTTAGGTCCTGATTTTTATGTTTTAAATGTATGTTTTTATTCAATTAATTGAAAATACCTTAATTAAAGTTTATCAGATAGAAATAATAATAATTTTATGAAATATATTTTTTCTTATATCAGTATAATTTTCGCAACGGATGATGACGTCACTTTTCCCATGTGAGAAATATTTTGTGTTATGTTTGAGACATTTTAATGCTTCTTTAATTTCCAAAATATTGAGAGTTGGGTTGGTTTTCAAGTTGATTGTTCTGAAAATAATCAAAATATGTGTGTTTAGATCATGAAACTGATTAAACACAGGTGGCTGATTTTTTACGTACAGGCCGGAATTACGTACATGACTAGTAGCCTTAAAATCTCTAGAAAATTACAACTACATGTACATGTATTTATCAAATTGTTCATTAATATTAATTGTTCATTAATATTAGGTGTTCTGCTTTTACCGCAAAATTTCAAAGTTTTTTCCTCATAAAACTATGAAATTACACAATTTCCGTGAGGAAACAACTGATTGCCTGTTTTATCCATGGCATAAATGTTCATTTATATTGAAGACTTTGTATCATACACATGTAAGCAGAACCTATTGTCTTTTTTATACAGCATTATTTAATGATGTTAGCTATACAGTTATCTTAAATGCCATCTCCCAATAGTTATACGCCTGACTTCTCTTGTAAGAAGGAGTATTTATTAATACTAGACTGTTTATATTTCCTTGAAAGAATGAATGTTTCATAATTTTAGTAAATAATTTCCAACTAGGTTTATATCTAGTCAAGACCACTATTTCTTGATTTATACGGTCAAATCAACTATGCACCACCTGTGCAAGTAGTAGCATTAACATTATCTTCAAGATGAGCCCTCATGTCGTTTGAAAGGTTAAATGTCCTATTGCATGCTTGGGTTTTGCATCAGGTTGTTTGTCAACATACATCTAAAAGTCTTTTTACTAAACATTTGATGCTTGAGTTCATTTGTTATAAAATACAATAAATTATTGTAAATATAAAACCATACATGCACATGCTCTTATTATAGAGACAAGAACCTGTATTCATAGGAAAATATTTACAGTAGTTGAGTGGGTAAGAACAAACCACCAGGTTATCTAAGTTGGTAGAACGACTTAAAAGTTTCCAGGCTGTGGTGAGTTGGGGAAACCCGAACCGGACAATTTTTCCCCCAAGGTTTACAAATAACCATATGATCTCCACATCAGGGGCACTTTTGTTCCAAGGTTTACATTCATAAAGAGGCAGAAATAGAGGCATAAAACTGACTAGCAACGCAGCGTGGTGATTCTCCAACTGTATACGGACATGATGCGCCTGCGGACATCAGAGTTTGGCTTCTGTCCAGATACAATTTATGGCTTCCAGCTGGCTGGTCACTATTTTGTCAAAAGGCCATCAATGGGATTTTCTAATTCTTATGTAAATACAATAAAATTGTATGCTACAAGTGCTTAATTAAATTTGGCTGACACTAGTATTGATGACAATTTTAGGAATTAACAAAAAACTGCCTCTTACATCCTTCCTTTTTTCCAAAAAGGCTTTTAACAATGTATGTGACTTTAGACAAAGACATCAAAGTTGGAATGTATATCATTTTGGTGATTGTTTTAATGAAACTCTTCTGAACATATTTTTGTAACACTCTGTCAATACTCTTAGCATACTAAGCAGTTTTCTTACTTAGTCTACTTATAGACTACATGTGACGGTACTTTTTATCATTTTGACAGTATTTCCAAACTGTCTTCATGCACGCATGGACATGGTTTCATTTTTTAAGAATCTGTTAAGTCAAATTAAACATCCAGTATGGTAGCAAAAGCAGTTTATATGATTTAAATATATAAATACATGTGCCATTGTCTGAGTGTTTAATTAATAATACGTCAAAATTAATAAATACAATTGGTAACAAGAGCACTGCATAACAGGTGCCACGCTTGGCTATGGGTGCAGTTTTGAATAAATGAATAAATGAACACAGTGACCTTGACCTTTGACCTAGTGACCCCAAAATGGGTGTGGCGTGTAGAACTGATCAAGGTGCATCTACATATGAAGTTTCAAAGTTGTAGGTGGAAGCACTTTGATTTTAGAGCCAGGTTAAGGTTATAGCACGACGCAGACGGCGGACATCGAACAACGAGCTGGCTTAATAATGACAATGCCTCGGGTTGAAAATGCCGAGCTAAAAATGTATTTAATATGATGTTGAAAAAAAGTTAATTCCACTATTGATGGCTTATTTAAACTCAACATTAAAAGTGTATTTTCAGTTGATATATTTCTAGCAAGGGGAATTTCAGCCTCAAATAAGCTTCAAAAAACAACATTTACACTTGTCATGTGTTTAACAAATTGGATTGTTTTGGATTAAAGAATGTTGTGTTATTAGAATGAACCATGATTCAATGTTGTTTTTTGTCAAGTTTGTAAGTCAACACCAAAAATTCCAACAAGCATGTGTCATCTGTCAAAAACTGATTTGGTGGATCAGTTAATAATAAATAGTTACAATTGCCATTTGGTGATGGATAGAGACAGAAAAAGTTTTAAGAATGTGGTATGACATTGTCCGGTTTATACAGATCTATAGAGGAATCAATCTAGTCAGGATTATGTGACTATTTGTATATTTGAGGGAAACTGTTAAAACAAGTTAATATATATTGTTATCAATCACTTAATATCTGTTTTCTTTAAGGGTCATAATGCACAAAATAATCTCATTTGACACAATAATTGTTTAAAACAAGAAACCGTCGGAGATGGGTGATGCTCCCCAAAGTGTTTTTTTGTCACAATATTGCACTATATATTCAGATAAAAGGACAGTAGTTGGGGGGACAAGAATTTTGTATATAAAATTTCAAAGGACCATAACTCTGTGAAAAATCATCCGACCAGAGCCCGCTGATAATATGCACATCTCCTCTTGGTAGTGAAGCTTCCCATAAAGTTTCATTGAACTCCGGTCATTAGTTGCTGAGAAATAGCCCGGACAAGAATTGCACTATATGTACAGTATATGGAAAATTTCAAAGGGCCATTACTCTGTGAAAAATCATCCGACAAGAACCCGCTGATAATATGCACATCTCCTCTTGGTAGTGAAGCTTCCCATAAAGTTTCATTGAATTCCGGTCATTAGTTCCCCCATAGGGACTCGGCCCTTAATCCCTGTTGGGGTCCTGCGGTCCCAGACCCCTAGCTTAATTTTCCGGATTTCAAATTTGGGTCAATTGACATCCCTGGAATTAAGAAAACAAATATGTAACCATACAACTTATCGACTTAGGAAAACAACCAACACGTAGTATTAATGGAGCATCTGAGTTGTTGCCGAACGACATAACACTTAACTTCGCAAATATATAAATACGATATATATGTTTGTACATTAATATTTCGGTCCTATGAATCCCAGTCCGGTCCTGCAAGTTATCTAAGACTACCGGACCGGATGTCCTGTGGACTTAAAATACTTTTGGGAATGTCTGGAGCATAAAAAAATCAACACTGGGAGGGGGCACCATCCCTGTCCCACCCCAAATGGTCCTGGGCGTCAGAAAAAAGACTCCTTATAATCTTCTTGTTCCTGTTGACTGCTTATCAAGAAGTCACCTTGCTCAAGTCATATACATACTTATAAGACTGTTACAAATTCTCTTTCTACTGGAGAACAGTAATTCATTGAATACCTCCCAATATACACGGCACAATTTCCTCCTTATTATCCACCTGTAGACACTAACAATTTAAATAATTATAAACTAACACCAAACTGAGCACCTTTGAATAGTTTTAACCCTTTATCAAATAGGCGCCAGCACAAAATCTTCAGACTCGTCTATTTACAAAGAACTGCTGTATTGGAAGTAAAGGCACTGATGTTACATATTTTTACAAAGAGTATTGTAAACTATACATTCTAGTATTAGCAACAAAAGCTTTATAAATTTAACATTTCTTAAATAGTTTTTTACCGATTGATGGAATAGTTGTATCCACCAATTTATACAGTGAATCGAACTGTTAAGGAAACAAGTAAAAGAATTTCTGAATTAATGCAAACAATGCCGCAATAAACAATTTGCCTTTAAAGATTTACATTATTCCCATTAAATCCAAGTCAAAATTATTTATTTACAACATGTTTAAAAATGCAAAGCCGATAGTTCCATAAACACCGGCAACTATGCGCTTTGTTTACCTGGTATCGAGACAAGAGTACTCCATTGTGCTAGGCATTAGGCTAACAAAACTTCGAAAATTCAATTCACTGAAGACATTTATACAAACTGAAACAGTAATTGAACTTTTCTATAAATACTTTTAACAATTTAATTAGTTTCTGTTTTATCTGTCAATCTTTTTTTGAGCAACATGGAAACGAAAAGGTGATCAAGAATTGCAAAGACACAAACGTTTGCAATGTGTTAAAAAAAAATAATTGGCATATATGTTTCTTTTAAAAGATTTGATAAAATTAGCATCCAGTCAGGACAGGGTATACTTACTGAACATGTGTAGATTGTCAATTTACCTATTTTTGTGATGTGCATGCATAGATTGTTCAATGCAACATTTTCTGAGAATTGTGAAAAAAGCGAAGACTTTTCTCTAAAATAAATCAAATACATAAAGGTGTTGTGTTTACACTTTTGCAGTCGTCTGCAATCTATGTGCAAGTTTAATGAGGAGTACCGACAGTTTTACATGATATGGTGCTGAAGGAAACTTGCGCAAATCTGTTACAAAAAGAGCCAAGAGGATGAAGAAGTTCCAAAGATGATAAATATTTAGAAAGAATAAATTTTAATTAAATAATAAGCAGATGTAAATCCAAGGTTTTGGGTTACAGTAAAAAATTATTTTAATACCTCACAAGGGCCAAGAACGAGAATTTTTGCCTTAAACATATTTTAATCAATCAATTCTTAGTTGCAGCTAGAATACCGTGGAATGCGTCCATCGATATGCCTACTTCCGGTTTAGGCTAAATAACAACTACATGCACCGGCTATGTTCAACCATAACAGTTAATCCTATTCGCACATACTTAAACATTTGAAATTCTATTTCGCCGAGGTGTCCTATTTCGAATCGTTTTGCGCCTTAAAAAACTCGTTCAGCCGAGATATTTTTCCGCTTGTTAGGCCTATCAATCAGGTGAAGTAAATATGTACTTGTGTTTACTATCGCTACATATATACTGTAACACTAAAGTATGTCTATTTTAATGAATGAAGCTGTACTATAACCTAGACGTAGATATCTACGTACGTTATCTACGTTTCTGCTTAAACCAAGCAACTTTCAAGTGGATTACTACAAACATCATACATAATTGATTTGAGTTCTTCAAAACTGACATTAATTTCGTTTCTTTGGGAGACATATTTCCTTATTTACTTATTATTTCGGTATCCGTATTTATTTAAAGCCCATTAATTGTTATCAATAAGATGTGTGTTAAACATTAAACCATTCGATCCCTCCCCCAACTTGCACCCAAGTCCTCCATATTTTGAAATTTGTTTAGATGTGCGTTTCAAGATTGTTTTTACTTGTAGCATAGGCTACAAACCTCTGTGATTTTGGTCTCTGATTTGTCGATTCCTTAAATAAAACGGTTTCATCCTTTCATCTCAAATAATTAAATTATGTACAGCAAGTGACCTTACGGCAAGTGACCAAATATCAACCTGAAATGGTCTGACTTGGCACTTTAATAAGCAACCAAATATACACAACGCAAACCTTCAACGGCAACAGCAGGTTGAAAACTTTATTACTCCATGCAATCCTTTAATAAACATACCAATTGCATAACGATGTGGCATAACACTGTTTTTATAGACAAGTTCACAAAACACACTTAACTGAGGACACCATCTTTAACCCGCGAAAACAATGAATTGCTGGCTCCAAATCGGTGAACGCAGCTTCAACCTTAAATCTAGAACCAGAGTTATTTACATAAATAACTTTTTATTTAAAAAAAAACTATTACTAACCACGTATGTCAATTAACAATAAATTAGAGTAAATTTCAATTAAATACTCATGTTAGTTCTCATATGTTTATGCAAACACGATTAAGTATACTAAAATAAAACGAAAACAAGTATCAATTTAAGTACATATACAGGAAAGCGCCACAATTATGTTTTTAACAAGACAGATCACACAGCTTAATCGTGAATGATCATACTACGTTGTATAAAAGTAATACATCCTTAATTATTTTTATTGAAACAAGCATCATGATACAAGCCCCTATGACATTGACCTTTGACATGTTGACCTCAAAATCAATAGGCGCCTTCCGTTCCTAAGAGATAACCAATGCAGATTACACTATACCAACGCGTTTTAAACATACCATGCAGAAATAATTGTCATGTTAATATTTACTTCAAAATCACAAGGTGTCTTCCGACCGCAAAAGGTACAACTAACTGCCTATCCGAAGGAAGCATACTAATAATGGAAACACAATTCCACATTGAAATCGGCACTTTTTTTACTTATTGAGTTATATATTTAGTTCATGTTGCATGCTGCTTGTGCTCATACATATTATATATTATTTGTATGAAATCAATATATCACAGATGGAACAAGCCACTAATGCGGTTTAAACCTTGGGTTCAATTCAAAGTCATATTCCATAGGCACGCGTCTATAATCTCCATACAAATGTCGCCGACATTTATTTCTTAAATATGTTACTCCCAGCATAAACGTCATTCCAATTAAAACACCTCCTATGATTGATCCAACTATGGCAGATTGTGTGTACAATCCGTCAGAAAGACTGAAAAAAAGACAGGACATGTGTTACTACCAAGCATTTTCAGACACATGTTTCTTATCGGAACGAATGATTAACACGAAAACTTGTTGTTTTTTCTACAAACAAATCTTATTGAGGCCTTAAGCTTATTTAAGAATATTTCAAACATCGTGCACCTATGTTAGTCATGCGTATTCGTCGTATAAATTGGGCATGAACAACCTCAAATTATGAGGAACAATATATGTTTGAATAATGTCTGTTGATAATTATGGAAAATTAAGGGGAAGTTTGAGTCCGTGGACAGGCAGAGGAAATAAATTCATGGTGAATCATATAAAAAGTCCTCTATTTTTGGTTACTGAGGTATGATTAAAACGGAGGTGTATTATGAAACAGGCATAATAAACATAACTGACATATATGTTGAAGAGATAATTACTATCACTTCTGTCTTAATTATTTGGAGATAAACGTGAGATTACACAAACCGTGAGCAACTGCAAGGGTCGTTTGTTTTTTCGTCTAATGCTGTTCCCAGAAGCATAATGTCTGTTTTTCTCTGTGCTGTTTCTACTCGGTTAGTCGATTGTTTGATCCTCGTATGCGATAGAAAATTATTTGCTTGAGTACCAGTATGTTTTCCTTGAGAATGTATATGGGACATAGTGAATGATAAAGGGTTGACCTTTTTTGTTTTTTCTAGATCATATGTCGTAGTTAGTGTGCGGTAAAATAACTTTAACGTAGTAGATGCCGATGTAATAGTTAACCTGTTATGTTCTGCAATATAGTCATCTTTAACGAACGTTGCAGACACAGTGGGTTTTGTCGATAAATGCGCCATTCCCTGTCTTGTCGTAGTGAAACTTTTATCAAATTCTTGATGTTTTTCAATGTCTTTGATGAACGTTGATGAATATTTGAGGGGAGCTTTGTAAGTTGATACATCATTAGAATTAAATTCAGTAACGTTTGTTTGAGCACTGTTAAATTTTATTTCGTTTAGCTTTACATCATTCTTAGTGAATGTTGATGGAACTGTCACAATAGTCACCGTTGTTTCAGGACGAAGTGCAAGCGAATCGGATTCGCTCAGATTAAGTGCAGTTTGCTTTCTTGTATAATCAGCTAAATGATGAGTTGAGTCAGACGTTTCGTTGGTATTTGAAATGCTGCCGAAAGTAGACGAGTCTTTCATTAAGTTGATTGATGTCGATCGTTTTCTTTGTTCGTTCTGTTCTTTCTCAGATAATGCCAAATGCGAAGCAGGTGTTGTGTGCTTTGATATTGGAATTGAGCTTATGTCGGAAACCGATATTTTTGTGGTCGACATAAAGTCAGATACTGAATGTGTATTTTGTACGTCCATATCTTCCTCAAGATGCAAACTTGTTAAATTGTCGTTTTTGGGTTTGAATTCTACCGATGGTAATCGGACAAGTCCAGAAGCTGATGTTATTGAATTGTTTTCGTTCCTTTGTTCGTTAGGTATGTCACCCAATGTTGAAATGTGGCGATCCGGAGCATTCATACCAGTCACGTGTTTACCTTGACTCTTCTGCAGTACAGAATCTGCCGGATCCTTTAATCCACCGTTTGCTATGAACTTTTGTATGTGCCCTAACTGTTGTCTTTCGTCAGTGATCGTTCTAAAAAGAAGTGTTTGGGGGGAATTATAATTTGTACGAAAATATGTATCGATAGTTCAGATAAGACTAACATTTGTTAATGGAACGCCCATGTTGGGTTTCAATTTGTATATCAAACCATGACATCTCAGTAAAAGGCATTTTTATAACTGTGTAGGTATAGTTTTGTGACCGCGGCTATAAATGTATTACCACTGTTAAAGTAGATTGACCGCATACATGTATTAAAGTTATTTCCGCCTTTCTTCCAATCACGTTGGTGTCGGGCTTCAAATGACTGCATTAATGTATATAAAAATAGTTTGTTTGCCTACATTTTCCATTTAAAAAAAGGAAAATATCAAACAAAAGCCCATATATTCGTTCTTTCGAATCGATTAATCATTCAACGTAACTTTTAATATTACATACCCCAGAACATGGCCTGCAAAGAAATTACAGACTACAAAAACGTACATTTTAAAAAGATACATCCTGAATTTTAATCTGAACTCATATTAACCACTAAATGGATTGTATTTCGAAATAAGTTTACAGCGTTCACTTTGATATGTAATCAGTATTATTAAATTACTCATCGGTGACAATCCAACTGATAAAATAGTGTTCCAAAGATAACACGGTTATTGGGCACTGAGTATAACCGTACCTGAAACGTTCTTTTACAGCGATTATAACCGAACGATCGACTTATTTTCTATTATATCATTCCTCACAGAAGCAATATTTCTCCAATCCTGAGATAATAGTTACCAGCTCGAGTCAGCAAAATTGATCAGGGTACAACATGATTAATTTCGTATAACGATCAACTGACAAGGATATATGTAGTCGTTATAATTTTTCAACAGCAAAACAACAACAACAACAACAACAAATAGAAGTGGTGAAAATAAAATGAATGCACCATCAACTTTTGAGTCGTTTTTGTTATTTGAATCTGAAAAGAAGTTTGTATTTATTTTGTTTGTATTATACTTGGAGTTTGTATTATTAATTAAGAATTAACATGTGTTATTCAATAACGTTCAACTTTGAATAGAAGTCGGACAGAACTTACTCGGATGGTTTTTGAAGCCACACACCTTGAAATGAAGTACATGTTAATCAATACATATAGTAGCATGAACCAACAAGGGAGGCAACTCGTGATGTCATAAATTGGCAGTGTACAAAAAGTGGTACTTTATTATCTCGCTTAACATGGGTCTAAATTACGTTTAAGAGCTCTTTTCTGAATGGATAAAACAGTGTGAAATCATCCAATAAATAAAGTTGAGATATTTATCTTGCGGAACATTCAATGCCATGCCACATGCAAGCTATTAAGAAAGTAAAAATCGTGAACCAAAAAGTTTGTTTTTGTTTTTTTCTCGGTCATAGACAGTGTTCCTGACTGAAAACAATGCAATATTACTTTAAAATCATTCATGTATTATTATTTAGCAAGAAAGTTTTAGAATACAGGGCTTTCCTTTGACCCGAGCTCCCGGGTTTTGACGCTTGAAAATTACAGAAGACCCCTTTTTGACTCTTGAGAAAATAACGTCATGCGTCACATTTGACCCGGGGGAATATACCGACTTGCGTCAACGAGATCAAAAGATGTTAAGACTAAGCGATAATTGGCTCGGGCGGAGTATCTCATTTAGTACACGCTAATCGTTAACGCCCGTTTCCAATCATCGAAGCACAAGTCCACCCAGTAGGCGGAGTTTGGTTAATTAAGAAATCTAGTATTGACCAATTAAAACAC
Organism: Dreissena polymorpha; assembly: GCF_020536995.1. Classification (NCBI taxonomy): domain Eukaryota; kingdom Metazoa; phylum Mollusca; class Bivalvia; order Myida; family Dreissenidae; genus Dreissena; species Dreissena polymorpha. Next base: position 93,332,359 of record NC_068355.1, on the reverse strand, counting down.
TGCTGGTTCGATGACGCGTGTATTAACTTTCCATTATTTATCATAGCGTTTGTTATTAGCTGTTAGCGGAAAAGACGTGTATTAAACCCACCTAGTTGCAATATTTCAACTCCCAGCTATTGACCCTCTGAGCTGTACGTATGTACTCATAAAAGCTCAGAGCATTTAAGAAGAACTATAAACCCACCAAAACAGAATGGACTCATCCGAGTCAGTTTTAATAATATTCAATATAAAATAATAACATCCATATCCACATAACACCGTAAAGCATATTTTGAGATATTTCCAGAGTATGGCAGAATGTATTTCCAAAGCTGAATGCACCCATCACTGTTTCACTTCATGATTGCTCAGTTCAAAGACGCGTGAAAGTTATGCTGGCATATGTACTGTCTACAACGTCAAATTACACGCTTTGTATCAAAGTTGCTAAAAATAACTATAGAACCAATACAACTGGCCTTGTGGCAAAGTGACAATTTTTGCATGAGCTAATTGATTACAAAATACATGTAGGCGTAATAATTGACCGTTTGAGAAGGCATAGAAAACGGCGTGTTTGTCGCACGTCTTCAGTGAAGATGGCACATGAAATAATTTAAGGGCTTCGGAATTTTTGATGGGATTAAATACGGAGGCACCTTTATCGGCGAGTAGAAATAATTTCCTTTTATAGTTTACCGATTTATATAGGCTATTGTGTTTAGGTACCACCCGTATGTTGTTTTTTTTTTTGTGATAGCCAGCGGAAATGTGTTTTTTTCACATTTTGTATTTCATTCTTAATTTAATAGCCACGCGAAACGGTCAAACAAAGTTATTGGATAAAGTGTAATTGTGCAAAGTGTAATTGTGCTTGTACATTCGGAAAATGTCGCAGAGAAACCTTTTCGAATTCGGAATCGGTAGTAACTCTGAAAGTGTGTGTAAGACGCCAACGACAAAGCGTACTTTAGATCTAAATGACAGTGCTCCTAACACCCCCAAACGTGCGAAAGAAGAACATATGACATATTACTCTGCTGTATACATGAAGTTAATGTTGTATTAGAATACATGTTTTGTATTAATTAATCATTGAAATATTGTGTTTAAATGCATAGTGTTGTAGTGACAGTAAAATGTAAGAAATAAATGTTAACACACATGTATCTTTTTATTTGTTGCTTTTTATACGCCCGTATAAAATACGGGACGTATTATGTGAAACCCCTTGGCGGGCGGGCGGCGGGCGGCGGGCGGAAGGCATCACTTTGTCCGGACTCTAATTCAAATTGTATTCATCCGATCTTCACCAAACTTGGTCAGCAGTTGCATCTAGTTGATATCTAGGCCAAGTTCGAATATGGGTCATGCCGGGTCAAAAACTAGGTCATAGGGTCAATAAGTGCATTTTCAAAGGGGCCACTTTGTCCGGACTCTATTTCAAATTGTATTCATCCGATCTTCACCAAACTTGGTCAGCAGTTGCATCTAGTTGATATATAGGCCAAGTTCGAATATGGGTCATGCCGGGTCAAAAACTAGGTCATAGGGTCAATTAGTGCATTTTCAACGGCGCCACTTTGTCCGGACTCTAATTCAAATTGTATTCATCCGATCTTCACCAAACTTGGTCAGTAGTTGCATCTAGTTGATATCTAGGTCAAGTCCGAATATGGGTCATGCTGGGTCAAAAACTAGGTCAAAGGGTCAATTAGTGCATTTTACTTTGTCCGGACTCTAATTCAAATTGTATAAATCTTGCCACTTTGTCCGGACTCTATTTCAAATTGTATTCATCCGATATTCACCAAACTTGGTCAGCAGTTGCATCTAGTTGATATATAGGCCAAGTTCGAATATGGGTCATGCCGGGTCAAAAACTAGGTCATAGGGTCAATTAGTGCATTTTCAACGGCGCCACTTTGTCCGGACTCTAATTCAAATTGTATTCATCCGATCTTCACCAAACTTGGTCAGTAGTTGCATCTAGTTGATATCTAGGTCAAGTCCGAATATGGGTCATGCTGGGTCAAAAACTAGGTCAAAGGGTCAATTAGTGCATTTTACTTTGTCCGGACTCTAATTCAAATTGTATAAATCTTATCTTCACCAAACTTGGTCAGTAGTTGCATCTAGTTGATATCTAGGCCAAGTTCGAATATGGGTCATGCCAGGTAAAAAACTAGGTCATAGGGTCAATTAGTCCATTTTCAACAGCGCCACTTTGTCCGGACTCTTATTCAAATTGTATTCATCCGATCTTTACCAAACTTGGTCAGTAGTTGCATCTAGTTGATATCTAGGTCAAGTTCGAATATGGGTCATGTCGGGTCAAGAACTAGGTCATAGGGTCAATTAGTGCATTTTCAACGGCGCCACTTTGTCCGGACTCTAATTCAACGTATTATAGTTTCACTTTGGCGGCGGGCGGGCGGGCGTGCGGGTGGCGTCCACAGCAGTTTCCGCTCTCTAATTCAAATAGTTTTTATCCGATCTTCACCAAACTTGGTCAGAAGTTGTATCTAGACAATATCTAGGTCAAGTTCGAATATGGGTCATGCTGGGTCAAAAACTAGATCACAGTGTCACTTAGTGCATTTCAAGCATTTAGCATGGTGTCCGCTCTCTAATTGAAGTAGTTTTCATCAGATCTTCACCATCTTTGGCCAGAAGTTGTGTCTAGATGATATGTAGGTCAAGTTCAAAAATGGGTCATGGTAAAGTTAGCATGTTGTCAAAAGCCATATAACGGGCGTATCTTGTGACAGTTTGGCACTCTTGTTATATATTATATCTCAGTAATTTGCTTAAATTGCAAAAAATCATTGACTCCCCTGCGTTATTATTAGGACTCTCAGAAGTTTGATTTTGACTCTTAAAAATATGGTCCCAAGAGTCCTTGACTCTTGAGATTTGAGGTCTAAGGAAAGCCCTGGAATATTTGTGTAAAACATAAGAATTTTTATTTAAATTGTGTCTGCTACAATTTAACAAGTGTTTACGGAAATTACAGATTGTACAGATGTATCGACAGACATATGCCAAACGACAAAATTGCTTGCATATTTCAAGTTTATCAGCCTTGAAATCATATATGTATCAAATGAGAATCACAATCATAAATTTATCAACCAATAATGGTCAGAAACACCAATATCTTTGGGTGCAACCATCGTATTTTGCGGAAACCGCGACACATTGTTTTTCGGAAACCGAAGATCGGTTATTTCCATAACCATATTAACAATTTCAGCTGACAAGATTTCGTTTGTAATGTTGTTCTCAAATATTCTACCATGAAATTATTGTATACCATTACACAAATGAATAACAAGTAATATTTCCTTGATTTTGGTGAGGAACACTGTCTATAAATGCTTATAAATACCCATTAAAGGGATCTTTTCACGCTTTGGTAAATTGACAAAATTGAAAAAAGTTGTTTCAGATTCGTAAGTTTTCGTTTTAGTTATGATATTTGTGAGGAAACAGTAATACTGAACATTAACCATGCTCTAATATAGCCATTATATGCATCTTTTGACGATTTTAAAACCTAAAAATTATAAAGCGTTGCAACGCGAAACGATTGAATAATTTGGAGAGTTCTGTTTTTGTCGTTAAATTTTGTGAAACTACGAAGATTGCTTATATAAGGTATAAAATACGTCAAGAGTGTGTACTCGGCGGAATAGCTCAGTAGGCTAAAGCGTTTTTACTTCAAGACTCTGGCAGGACTCCAGGGGTCACTGGTTCGAAACCTGCCCCGGGCAATGTTCTTTTCCTTTTTTAATTTTTTTTCTTGATTTTTTACTGGAGCTTTTATGATCCAATGTTTACATTTATCAATATAAAGGATTTAATGAATAAGTTAAAAAAATGCCAAAATCTGTGAAAAGGCCCCTTTAAGGCTCAACAAAAGTGCATAAAATATTGAAAAATAAATATTTCAGTTTTTCGTTCCATCTGATAGTTTCATCAATTCCCATAGCTCAGTCACTCAATTATATTGGAATTTATTATTACCAATATCTGATAAAACTTGTATTATTTATTTTTATCTTGAAACTTCTATAACATAAATGTTTTTGTCTTTTTATAAAAGTCGTCAATTTTATATAGATTTCTCTATGGTTTGAAATACATTTTGGCAAAGATTACTTATTATGCCCCCCTTCGAAGAAGAGGGGGTATATTGCTTTGCTCATGTCGGTCGGTAGGTCGGTCGGTCCGTCCACCAGGTGGTTGTCAGACGATAACTCAAGAACGCTTGGGCCTAGGATCATGAAACTTCATAGGTACATTGATCATGACTTGCAGATGACCCCTATTGATTTTGAGTATAAAATAGTCACTAGGTCAAAGATCAAGGTCACGGTGACCCGAAATAGTAAAATGGTTTCCGGATGATAACTCAAGAACGCATACGCCTAGGATCATGAAACTTCATGGGTAGATTGATCATGACTCGCAGATGACCCCTATTGATTTTGTGGTCACTAGGTCAAAGGTCAAGGTCACGGTGACCCGAAATAGTAAAATGGTTTCTGGATGATAACTCAAGAACGCATACGCCTAGGATCATGAAACTTCATGAGTAGATTGATCATGACTCGCAGATAAATCCTATTGATTTTGAGGTCACTAGGTCAAAGGTCAAGGTCCCGGTGACCCGAAATAGTAAAATGATTTTCGGATGATAATTCAAGAACACATATGCCTAGGATCATGAAACTTTATAGGTAGATTGATCATGACTCGCAGTTGACCCCTATTGATTTTCAGGTCACTAGGTCAAAGGTCAAGGTCACGGTGACCCGAAATAGTAAAATGATTTTCGGATGATAACTCAAGAATGCATATGCCTAGGATCATGAAACTTCATAGTTAGATTGATCATGACTCGCAGATGACCCCTATTGATTTTGAGGTCTCAAGGTCAAATGTCAAGGTCACGGTGACCCGAAATAGTAAAATGATTTTCGGATGATAACTCAAGAACGCTTTTGCCTAGGATCATGACACTTCATAGGTACATTGATCATGACTCGCAGTTGACCCCTATTGATTTTCAGGTCACTAGGTCAAAGGTCAAGGTCACGGTGACCCAAAATAGTAAAATGATTTTCGGATGATAACTCAAGAACGCATATGCCTAGGATCATGAAACTTCATAGGTAGATTGATCATGACTCGCAGATGACCCCTATTAATTTTGAGGTCACAAGGTCAAAGGTCAAGGTCACAGTGACCCGAAATAGTAAAATGATTTTCGGATGATAACTCAAGAACGCTTTTGCCTAGGATCATGACACTTCATAGGTACATTGACCGTGACTTGCAGATGACCTCTATTGATTTTCAGGTCACTAGGTCAAAGGTCAAGGTCACAGTGACAAAAGTCGTATTCACACAATGGCTGCCAGTACAATGGACAGCCCAAATGGGGGGGCATGCATGTTTTACAAACAGCCCTTGTTTAATATAAAAAGCAAATAATTTTTAAAATATTCGCGTTTAATCAGTATGTTGGTTTATCGGAAAATAAAAATATCACTTTATTGAATTATTTTAAAAGTTATAACAGACATTAACATGCTTTCCGATCAAATAATTCACGAAACATATAACAGATTGATAAGAAAATATGAACAAATCAAGGTTGCTAGGTTGCCCGCCTAAAATGAAAATGCAAATAATTTATAAAATATTCGCGTTTAATCAGTATAGTGGTTTATCGGAAAATAACAATATTACTTTATTGAATTATTTAAAAGTTATAACAGACATTAAAATGTTTTCCGATCAAATAAATCACGACACATATAACAGATTGATAGGAAAATATGAAAAAATCAAGGTTGCTAGGTTGCCCGCCTAAAATGGTCATGTTAGTATGGAAGTACTTGATATCTAAATTTATTAGCCTTTGGGTGTTGTAAAGACATCAACTATTTAATGAAATGTATCAAAGTGTAGATTTTTTTCATTTGGTAATTTTTAAAAGAAAGGCAACATAACCCTAAAGTGGCTGAAAAGAACTTGTGGCTGAATAAAAAGAAACAAGGCCATTATGCTTGTTGAAAAAAATGTAAACATCATTATATTTGAATTTTCTGATCATAAGTGGTATTTTTAGGTAATAGGTGAGATACATTTTCAAGAATAAACAATATAATTATAAATGTTTTGGTGAAGTGCATGTCATCCAGTATTTAAAATGCATAACCTCTTGTTGCCAAAAAATTCATGAAAAATATAATTTTCAAAGAAATGCATTAAAACAAAAAGAAAATGTCTTCTTAAACCTTAAATATTATTCCTGCAAACATTTTACATCAATTATTTATGTTTGAAAAAATCATTGGTTCATGCTACATGTACATATAGATGCAATTTGAAAGTGTGCAAAATTGTTATTAAATCTATTGCCTAGTTAGCAAGTAATTTATTATTATTTTTTTAATTTTAAAACCGAAAGTAGGATTTCTATACTTATACGTCCATTTCGACAAAAGCAATCATTTTTAAGTTTAAAAGCGCAAAAAAGATGGGTTTCTACCTTGTAACCACCAGATTTATTCTAATTGGCATAGCTAAAATTAAATCTATAGCCTAGTTAGCATGTTATTTATTATTTTTCAAACAGTACCGCATTTAAAACTGAAAGTAGGATTTCTAGACGTATACGTCCATTTCGACAAACGCGATTATTTTACAAGTTTTAAAGCGCAAAAGAGATGGAATTCTACCTTGTAACCACCAGATATATTCTAATTGGCATATATAAAATATGTTTCTTATTTATACTTAAATTTACTACGCCATGTATTTCATTTCAAGGTGTGTGGCTTTAAGAGTCAAGATATTTATATTATGCAGATTTTACATAATGCCATAAGTATGTCCACTGTATTATGAATGTGTAGAACATGTTGAATGTCTTAGAGTTAATTCAGGCAAGAAGTTGAGGTTTGAAGCTCCTTAAAGGGCCCTTGTCATGTTTTTGTAAATAGACAAATTAAAAAAAATTGTTTCAGATTCTCAAATTTTTGTTGTACTAGTAGTTATGATATTTGTGAGGAAATTGTAAAACTGAACATTTACCATGCATAAAATATCCATTACATGCATCTTTTGACGATTTAAAAACCTGAAAATTATAAAGTCAGTTGAAACTCGAAATGATTTACGAATATGGAGAGTTCTGTTGTTGAGCAGGGATGGCCAAGTGGTCTTAAGCTTTAGACTTTTACTCCAGGGGTCAGTGGTTCTAGCCCAGTTAAGGGTTACCTTTTTTCTTTAATAAACTCTTGTTTTTTACTGGAGCTTTTTGAATCCAATGTTTACATTTATCAAGATAAAGGCTAAAGCATTTATTGACAAACTTCAACACATATCAAAATCCTTTAAAATTGTTATATACTTCCAAAGCTTTGTATAGATTGTTGTAACATAGTCACCCCAGTTTTGTTATTTCCAAGCCAAAGGCAGAGGGAGTCCTAGTTACTTGGCACCTAAAAACTTTGGACTTTATTTAGGCACTTGGTAGTTATTTCGGCACTTGAAATAGGATATTTGGGCTCTCATAGATAGAAGCTTTTGCACTTATTTTTTTTAAAGAAGTACATCAGTTTTTAATGATTGAAATGCATTTATTGGTAAATTAATATATATCAACATACTTTTATATGCCTGATGGTAAAAAGTGAAAGGACCATTTAATAAGTCAAATATTAATCTAAGATTGTAATTTTTTAATATTCATTATTTAACTAAATTTCAAACAGGGTTAACAAATTATATATATGTATAAAGCTAAATATAATATCATGCAAACCACATATATATTTTACTAAAACTTTGAAATTATTGGACATTCAGGGGTCTAGCTAGGCTCAAAATTAAGGGAGAAATCACTTCTCTCTAAAGCCATATAGGGAGAATTGGTAACATCATTGGGAGAAATGGTACATTTGGGTCAAAGATCTTTGTTTTACATATATTTTGCGGCAACTTAAAGGGTAAGTGTTTTCTGTTCAGCGTTCAATCAACTCTTCACTTGTTTTATACAATAAGACATGTTAAGTGTATAAAAACCTACATTTTTTCTTATTTCTCATTAATTGTTGATAATGTACATGTATCAAATAAACTTCAATTGTAACAAACCAGTAATGTTCAGAATCTTTTTACTTCCTTAAACATTAAATCAAACTCATATTTTGTTACAAATATTTGTTTTAAATTAAAAAATCATTTAAAATCTCATTATACAGCAGAGTTTCCAAATCTGACCTGTAAATGAGCCCCATATTTATTGCCAGTGCTTAGGTTACCTTTTTCCATTTGATCATTCTTGAGTACATGTATTGTTTTTATAATGTAAATGGGCCATTTAACTTAGCTTAAGCATAGTTATTTGTAGCCGCACAAGGCAATTAATCAAGGCATCATCTATGAACAATTTTAAGAAGTTTAAAAGCTCCAGACTGTTCTTTTAAATGTTCAACTTTGCATGACCTGTAAATGGGGCAACTAATGGCTGAGAATCCTCCTGTGTCCTCCTGTGTCCGATTCTCCACATCAAATTGATTTTAATCAGTCTATGTCTGGCTTTTAACACCATATTACACTTGTAAAGGGGTTGATGCCATTTAGTCATTCTGCAAATGCAAAAAATATACGAATAAAGAGAACATCAGCTATTTATAACGGGTAAATCGGTACATTGAACACGCTCTCAAACGCTTGCACGCTTACCGAAATCGAACCCGTTATTACGTGTAATGGTGGTATTTGCAATAAATTAACACTTCACCGGTATTTACCCGTGTAATTAAAAAAATTATTACCGAAACATTACCCCCTACCCATGTATTTGACACGAAATAGCGCTTTGTAACTGGGAATTCGGTGAAGTTTTACATGCTTTCTGACGCCGGGTGGGTACCTCAATCCTACATGTTACATACACTGTATTACGTATAAAAGTGATATTAATCATATTAAACATTGCTTATGGGACATTTATCAATCACTATTATTTAAAGCGCAAAAACAACACAATAAGTTTGGACATTGTCTGATATAAATTAGCGTTGTACGCAATGGAATACGGTCAGGCTATTATAAATTAATAAGGCTACCAATATCAGACGCTCGCGCAGGTACCGACTTCCCCGAAGTTACCGCATTTATTGGTTAACTAATATCAGTTATAATAACTCTTTTACAATAGCATTTATCGATACGTCTTTATTACAATAATAACAAAATGGTTTTCACTTGTTTCTGACACACACAGAAACGCGATTTTTAACGGGGATTTCGTAAAGTTACACGAAGTGGGTACCAAAATTCTCAATTATTTTTCATGCACACGTGACATAATACATACTTAATAATGCTTAGTTATTGCTTATATGACATTTCAAGTTTTTGAAATAAATTAATGTTCTATAAAGGGGATCTCGGTAATTCTTGAAGCTTCCACTCGCTCTTGTCAAGACCGCATTGCCGCGTTGGAAATGGTATAAATTTAATTCATCTAACTTATCTTTCTGGATACCAAATGTCAGAGTCGCATTAACCATATTTACACCGCTTTTGCCATATTTCATTTCCGTTTTTTATCCAAACAAAATAAACGAAACTCGTTTAAAAAACGAGGTCTAGGCATTCGAGCTCCTAGTGTGGATTAAAAGCGTTTATTGGTGACACCACATGACTGCAAATGTGTAGATACCGTTAATAAGATAAGATATCACATGTCACCTTCAAATAACATGTATGATGTCAATTAAGTGCATTACTATCAGAGTAATAAATCACAGCATAAATTAGGCTTCATGCTGGGTTTCAGTTCTCGTAAAGTAATGCAGATGAACATGTCTATGATACAGTTAAGCGATATACCCGATGATTTTGGTGAACATTTGTTGCCGTATAGATGCTCTCTACGTCAATGTCACCAACTAATCTGTCAGGATATCGATTGTCCGAGTTACATAATCCCCATTGACACAGTTTAACCATTTTTAATCGTTTTTTTTTTAAGAGGAAAACAAAAGAAACTCGTTGGAATAAAAGTGAACCTAGACATGTAGCTTGTCTAGGAAAATGGGGGACAGGTCGTTGCTAACGAGTGCGCCCGATTAATCGATCGCTGATTGGTGGATCAATTCTAAGATAAGAATTTGATTGACAGGCGGCGTCATGTCAATTACTAATGGTCTATATATTATGTTCAACTGATGGTGTAATAGATAACACTACCTGCAACATCTTATTTGTTGCTTAGCAACATTATTATACCACAAGCATTTTAAATCAACAATGTGACATGTGGACAGTAATTAAATTAATGAAATTTGTTGATAATACAACAATTTGCCACACCCTAATCCCAAAAGGGGCCCATTTCACTATTCATACAAACATATATATTTCAATAGGACAGACAATGAAGCTAATAAACATTTTGTTTTATATGATAACCAGTTTTTTTTAAGCCAATAAACTGGTTGGCTCAACAAAGTTTTGGGTCAGCGCTAGACCTGTAGAAAATAGCGCAGAACATTCAATTAAGAATTTTGAGAGAAAAAAATCCGTTCAAATTATTAACATTTGTCAATATATTTTTTAAAGTAACACAATTTGGCAATATATTTTTTAAGTGGCAAACACTGTATGTTTATATACTTTGCGAACTGATTTATGTAAGTTTTCAGAGCAATATTTTAGATATCATGCAAGACTTCAACATGAAACTTCATGGGTGTATTGATATTAATGAGGAAAAGTGTAATGCTTAAGAGCCATAACCCTTCACTTTCTAAAATAAGAGTTGTTGCCCTTTGTTGTTTTTTGTGTGATGTAGCTTGTCAGGGCTACCGTTAAAATGCAGTCATGCGTCCAGATTTTTTCCTCCAAAAACTGATTCAAATTAAGGTCTCGACTTATGAGATTGTTCATGAAAGAAAATTGAGGTATTCTTACTTGACCTGACACGAATTAATTTAATCATAAATCTTGATCTGATAATAAATGAGAATATCAAGGTTAAAATAATTGATTAACAAAATTATTCATAATTTAAGACCTTTCACATTGTTTAGATGTATGAAAATGGTACCTGGGTAACCTGATGATCATGTAGATGATATGCTTTAAAAGGTTAACATTTCATTTACTGTAATGTTGTACATAATTTAAGATCAATTTATGAGTGCTCTTACTGTTTATGGCTTAAATAAATGAAACATATGAGTACTGGTTTGAAACTCTTATCAAGGTCTCTTTAAATATAAAAGGGTAAAGGCATTTCACCTCCTGATTTTCTCATACATGTAGCATCAAAAAGATTAATGTTTTTGTTAATATAATATCGTAAACATTGTTGAGAAACTTGAAACAAGTTGCTTTAATTAACTACACCAAACCAAAAAAGGTTTGAGCAATGTTACCTTTGACTGACGCTAGTAAATGGCTACCAAGTTAGAGGGAATTTTAGCTGTAAGCATGTTATAAGATTTTTTTTTACTGGACTGTTAAAAAAACATAAAAACAAATGTACTTTAATAATAGGTAAAATAGGTGCAATGCCTGTATTGCTTATTTTACATCAATGAATTTGGACACAATTTTGGTAAAATCACATCAACTTTCATTTAATGTACATGTAGCTACTAATTCAATTGTGCCAATCACAAAAATGACGCATTTTCGGTAGTAATTTTTCGATGACAAGCAAATAACTTTGTCATTTTTGAACCACTTAATGAACTAGATTGATTAAGCTTGCCCAGCATGCAGGAAGTACAAGTAGGTTTGCTTATCCTCTATATATATATAAATGCAGTGGCAAAATTCGTATAATCTGTTTCAGGATACAAATAGACAAGGATACCAAAGTACCCAATGCATCTATATTCACTATCAACAAAGAAGACCATACCCTGGGGAACATGATTTGCACGTAAGTGATAGTTCAATGACATGAATATTTAGCCATGTAGACTTTAATTAACATCCCTAGAAACAGAATGTACATGTATTGCTAATTTATATTTAGCCACCAAATCTGCAACAAATTAAGAAATCCCAAAAAACTATATGTTATGCATTACAAGTTATATTTCAAGACCTTCTCCCTGTTTGTGATCCAAAGTAAACACAGAAAATGAAAATATGTGTATTAAATTGGCTCCTAGTTTTCCAAGTAATTAAATCCCTGCAGCCAGGTGTTATTGATGTCCGTAAATTCCCTTTTTTTGCTCCCTGATGTTTCATGACACGTCCAAGGTATTTGGGATTCTGCTTTTGTAATATCCAACATGTAAAAAATCTTAATATGGCTTTGCAGTTAGCGCAGCAGTTGTTACACATGCCTCTCACTTAAGAGACCCGTGTTCATGCAAGATTAGATGGTGCCTTGATGGTCACCATACCACACAGGGGAAGATTCCTCCAAGTACTCGTGTTTCCTCCCTTAGCAAAAGTCCACAACAAAATTTAATAAGTTTCAGTAAAACAGCCGGATATTGCAGCTATTATTCAAAATTCATTCCAAATTTCTTAAGTATAGTAATTTACATGAAATTAGGTAGGTAAGGAGTGCTCACATAATGAAGCCATTAATGCATAAGGACCTCAACCACCAGAAATACACACTGGGGCACGCACAAAATCGTGCTATTGTACTTCAGTTCACACCTTTCCCTAGAATTTGGGCATATGGCACTGCTGGGCACAGGTGTATTGACTTGTGTTTGGGGATTTGTTTAGGTTGGATGGTGGTAATCAATGGAATATTTTTTTCACTTTGATATAACTTAAATAGTTCATTAAAGCAAGCACAAGCGATAAAAAAAATCTGTATTTTAATAGCTTTTTCTTGGCTGCAATGTCATACTTCCTGTTGTTGATATTTGAGTGAGCAATAGTTACAAGCTTATTATTCGACTCTTCAAAGAAGAAGGGGTATATTGTTTTGCCTGCTGTCTGTCCGTAGACCACTCTGAATGTCGGTAGACCAGTTCGTTTCCGATCAATAACTCGTCAACCAATTGATTGATTGGCTTGATACTTCACATGTGCATTGGCCATGGACAGTAGATGACCCCTATTAAAATTGGGGTCACTAGGTCAAAGGTCAAGGCCACTATCATTAGTCTATCACACTAAGTGTGAAAATGGTTTTTGATCAATAACTCGTCAACAAATTGACTGATTGGCTTGATACTTCACATGTGCAGTGGCATTGGACAGTAGATGACCTCTATTGAAATTGTTTCACTAGGTCAAAGGTCAAGGTCACTATCACACTAAGTGTGAAAATCGTTTCCTATCAATAACTCATCAACGAATGACCGATTGACTTGATACTTCACATGTGCATTGGCCTAGGACAGTAGATGACCCTTATTGAAATTGGGGCTTTTGGTCTAAGGTCAAGATCACTGATACACTCTAATTATGAAATCGTTTCCGATCAATAACTCGTCAACTGATTCACCGATTGGCTTGGCACTTCTCATCGGCATAGACCTTGGACAGTAGATAACCTCTATTGAAATTTGGGTCACTTGGTTAAAGGTCATGGTCACTGGCACAATAAGTGGGAAAAGCGTTTCTGATCAATAACTCTTCAACGAATCAATGGATTGGCTTGATATGTCCCATTGCCCATGCTCATTGGGTTTGGGCAGTAGATGACCCCTTTCGAAATTGGGGTCACTAGGTCAAAGGTTAAGATCACTGTCACAAAAAGTGTAAAAATTATTTCCGATCAATAACTCATCAATGAATTGACCAATTGGCTTGATACTTCACATGCGCATGGCGATTGACAGTAGATGACCCCTATTGAAATTGGGGTCTCTAGTTCAAAGTCCTGTTTGGGGGGGGGGGGGCATATGTCTCCAACGTGGAACATTTGTTTAAATGATAGTGCTGCATTAGACTGTTTGGTTTAATCTGGCAACAAGGATTCAACTTGCTGGAAAACAGGTTGCAATTCATCAATACAAAAAGTTTGTAACGCTTTTTATCAATTATTTAGAAAATACATCTAAAGCTTGATTGGTGTAGCAATTATAGCAAGTTAAATAGTGTTTCATTATAAGGGATTTGAAGCCTGGGAAATGCAAAATATAATATGAACTTTTTTCTTTATATAATTATTTAAGAGTATTACAAACATTAAATCTTTGTTTGTGAAAACATGTAATGGAATTGTACATGTGTATATCTCACATGAGTACATAGTGCTCATAGTAGCTTTTATGAAACAGTACTTTCTGTCAGTCTATGTTTATGTCATGCTGGGTAAATTTTAGCTGACCTTCTTTCAAAGTTGTTCAACTCGTTCCAGACCATTTAAAATGTACATGTGTAGGTCACAAGAGCTTAAAATAATTTTTTTTAAATGAAAACATTAAAAAAAATTGAAACCACAAAGGTCAGGTCTTATATTTGGTGTGTAACATTGCCTTTTTTTAAAATCATCTATGTCAGTTCAAAACTGGACACGCCTCATGGGTCTTATGATTTTTATAGACCTATATAAGTAATAACTTACAAAAATTCTCCTATGACACTACAATGGTGAGGAGTTCAATATTTGGTGCGTTCAGTATGATGGCCCGCAACAAAGTTTGCTCAAATAATCACCTTGGAGTCAAAATTGGCCCCGCCTTTTTTGCTGTACAGTGGAACCCCTCTAAACTGGACACCCCCGTGACTCAGAGGAAATTCCTGTTTAGAGAGGATTCCGGTTTAGAGGGGACATTGACTTTTTTTACTTTCAGAAGGTCAATTACATAGCCTTATTTGGAAAAAACACTTTAAGCAAATTGTCATAGTTTATTTATATATACCATTCATTCATATTGCATCACATAAGAAAAACACGTCGCTTAATCTGTTGATTTGAAAGCAATATAAGTCACAACATAGATCAAACAGTGCACCCTGAAAAACAAACAATTGTATTCATGCATGCATGTGTTAGGTGAATTTAGTTCCTTTTCACACTGAAAAACATGTACGCCAACTTTTTTCCCACGATATCCCCGATCATCGAATTTCCTACCCGATATTTCTCTGACAGCATCTTGAGTGTAGGTTTTGGCAACATCTCTGACTCTTTTATCAATTTGATTTTGTCTTCTAAAGACAATAAAATTTCATGCGCCATCGCTTAGCAGGAGGTTCGTACATTTTTAGTCTTAGTTATCTTAATTACCAATTTGAAAATCTCAATGAATATTTAAATGCAACTGCATCAAGAACTCTGCAAATCACCAGTTTATATGACATTAAATTAGCACTTGTAATAAACAACATAAAATTAAATAGCATTAAGATTATTAAAATTTAGCACGGCTTCCTATATCAAAAACAAAACACACTAAAGAACTCTATGTTTGTTAATGTTATCAGTACTTATTATCAGTATTATCACATCTATTGAGCGATATGTACATCACAGGACAAGTATCTTTATATTGTTTTGCGATTTTTACAGTTTGTGAATTTTTCTACCACCTTTATTAATTTTACGCGTCTTTAATCTGCTATTCACAACTTTTTGACACTAGGTCTGAGGTGCAATAAACAGACCATGAGCGGTTTAGAGAGGTACAATTACGTATGGAATTACCCAATTTTGATCCAAAGAATGACCAGTATTCGGAATTGAGGGGATTCGGCTCTTATTTTACGAGGAGATATTTTACGCATGGTTTTATAGGGAAAAAAATGGGACCGGAATATTCGTCCGGTTTAGAGAGGATTCCGGTATAGAGAGGATCTGGTTTAGAGGGCTTCCACTGTATATGTATGTAGTAAAATAAACAAACTTCTCTAAACTGCAAAGCTGAAAGGTTTGATGAAATTAAGTCCCTGGGTCAAAACTTGCCACGCCGAAGGGTCTCACGATTTATTTAGAATAAGACTCATATAGTTAATAACTTGGAAAATCTTCTCTGAACCCACTAGGTCTTTTCTTTTATAATTGGTGTTAAATATTGTATGGTTGTCCACTAATTAAATTTGGTGAAATCAATATAGACTTATATAGTAAATAACTTTTTAAATCTTACTATCATAATTGGCAAGGGTCAGGGGTTTAATACCTGGTGGTCAAGATCAATTTATTCAAATCATGCCTTATGAGTCGAAATGGGTCTCTACATGTCTCAGGTTAGTGACCTATGGTTTTTATGCCCTCCTGTTCAAAAATAAAAAAATAAACATCAACAGGACAATATAAATTGCCTTTGTTGTGTTGTCATAATGAAAGAAATACAAAAAATATATAAAAACCCTGACCAGTCAGCTTCAATATAAAGAAGTGAAACTCCAGCTGCTGGAGCAGTATTGCATTTTCATTATATACAATTAGTTGGTCCTTTATTTAATGCAAGTGACCAATTGCCAAAACAGTACGAAACAGCACATTACAAAACAACATACAAACATAGAAGAATAAAGCTAAGGTCACTGCCTGGGAATGGTGTGGGGGGGGGGGGGGGGGTAAACCGGTTTTAGAGCGCTCAACCTGAGTTTACTGTCCTCACACTTGGCCCAGCAATATTCATAATACATATAAGTGTAAATAAAATTTAACCTCATAACATTGCAACTCAAATTAAACAATAATAAAATGGAATTAAAACTCATTCAATTTAATTAGTACCATTTAATTACTCAATGGTAGGAAGGAGACCAGAGCAACAGAGTTACAACTTTTTGAGGAACTATGAAATGAAATTACGAACAAGTGTCAACTAAATCCCTTCAGTCTTCTTTTTAGAAAAAGATTTAAGAACATAGCATCATATAGTTAATATTTCAGATCATCATCGTGCAAATCAATGCATTTATGTTTGCACGATTTAAGACATTTAAATCTAGATTTCATAGCAAGTATTTAAAGAAGTTTAATGTTAATTGGGTTCTTTTTAAAGTGAAAAAGTTGTAAAAATGCAAGTAAGAACATTTTCATGCCAATATAGACTATTAACATTGATGTTCAGTGACAGCAACTGTTAACATAATATCATCATGATATTATATAGGAGGGCTTATATTGAAGTCATACATGTATGATCAGTTTTTTTGGTTGGTCAGTTTATTTATTGATCTGTCTGCATAAAATGTGAAGATCCATTTTATGGCAGTAGCATAAATGAATAAATATAAATGACTTCCACATTTCTCCATTGACTAAATTTTCAGTTAAAATATGTCATAACCTTGAAATGTAGATGTGCAAGTCACTTTTCATGCCCAGTGACCCACAATTGCATTATTTGTTTACTTATCATGTTTTAAACCTTGTGAATTTTTTTATACCGGTAATTATAAGTGATCATTGTATTTTAACGAACAGACAATTGCGCAAGGATCCACAGGTTTTGTTCACTGGTTACAAGAATCCGCATCCCCTGGAGCACAAAATAGTGTTGCGTGTGCAGACAACGCCTGACTACAGTCCCCAGGAAGCCCTCACCAATGCCATCACTGATCTCATCTCCGAAGTCTCACTGCTTGAGGAACGATTCAGGGTATGAATAGCTGCACTGTGATGTATGTACTTTCTTCTACTCACAATTGGAATTGTCTATGAGGTGGCAAGGTTTCCATCAGCCTGTTGTAAACGGGATCTAACTTGATGGTCAAATTTCTACTGTATCAAAGATATGAAGTCAGAAGTCTAGCAACTTCCATGTATGGCATATGCCAAAGTAGCCAAAGGCTACACATTGACAAATTTATCTTTGTGGCAACACCTTCACTTTTTTCTAAATACAGCCCATCAGATAGCCAAAAGATTTTGACCACATTGTTAAATTTGGGTTAACAAAATGTTGAGCAAGGAAACCTTGGAATGAATCATTGGATGTACATGTAACATACATGCATTCAAACAGTACTAAGAAGCACATGAAATGTCAAGCCTGTGATACTAGTAATTGTTATTATGGTTTGTAAGCCTAGATGGCCCACAGCCTTGGAGTATTATTTTATATCCACTGTACACCTATGTTTTGTTCATGATGTTATGAAATGTGTGTTATGATGTGTCTGCTTCTCTGTCTTAAGCCTTGCTGGTTCCATGTTCATGTTAACTGTATAATTATGTGCAGAAATTACGGATGCATAGAGATTCACTATAATTTTAGCATGCATCATAAATCAGTTTTGGGTTTCAATTTGATCTTGTTTTGATTTTCAACGTCTGTCTGCAAATTGTCTGGGAATGCAAGCACACTAACTGGAAAACTTACCAGAGACTTGCAAGCAACTGAGCAATCTGGGATATGACCACTCAATTTTTCAATTAATTCAAATTTGCGGATGCCACTATCAATATGCCGAAAAAGGGCGATCTGAGCTAAGAAGCCATATATTTATATGCCCCCCTTCGAAGAAGAGGGTGTATATTGTTTTGCACATGTCGGTCCGTCGGTCTGTTTGTCGGTCCGTCCACCAAATGGTTTCCGGATGATAACTCAAGAAGGCTTTGGCCTAGGATCATGAAACTTCATAGGTACATAGATCATGACTGGCAGATGACCCCTATTGATTTTTCGGTCACTAGCTCAAAGTTCAAGGTCACAGTGACTCGAAACAGTAAAATGGTTTCCGGATGATAACTCAAGCACGCTTAGGCCTAGGATCATGAAACTTCATAGGTACATTGATCATGATTGGCAGATGACCCCTATTGATTTTCGGGTCACTAGGTCAAAGGTCAAAGTCACAGTGACCTGAAGCAGTAAAATGATTTCTAACGTATTCACACAATGGCTGCCACTACAACGGACACCCCATTTGGGGGGCATGGGTGTTTTACAACAGCCCTTGTAAAATAAGTTTTAATTGCTGACCAGTGCCAGTTAATTCGTATTTTTCACAAATGTATCTCTTCTGACTTCTTTTTATTATGCCCCTTGTAGGGTGGCATATAGCAGTTGAGCTGTCTGTCAGTCCGTCTGTCCGTCAGTCAGTCTGTCCGTCCGTCCGAAAACATTAACATTGGCCATAACTTTTGCAATATTGAAGATAGCAACTTGATATTTGGCATGCATGTGTATCACATGGAGCTGCACATTTTGAGCGGTGAAATGTCAAGGTCATCCTTCAAGGTCAAAGGTCAAAAAAACAAATCCAAGCGAAGTAATAAGCTTTAAAAGGAGTTTCAATTTATCATTTGGCAGGTACAGATCATTTTTTACAATGGAAGTAATATTTTTAAAGGGATATAATCAAAAACAAAAATAAATAAATCAAAGCGGCGCAGAAGGGGGCATTGTGTGACAAACAAATCTCTTGTTCTTTTTTTCTTGCACCTCTTGATGTTGTGTTTTGAAAACTTTTCAGGAAGCTGTTAGAGAAAAGCAGGAGGGAGATATTTGAACTGCCATGGTCTTCAATATGTGAAATGCCATCCATCCCAGCAAGGATTTTACCTGGCCTTTTATTGAATGATCCAAGGACTGTAGTAATATTGATGGGCAGTTTACAGATACAAGTCTGTGTTTTCCTATATTAGTCAATTTACTGAAAGCAGCCTTGTTGAAATAACTTTGTGTGCTAAATGAATAATTTCTTGTTGAGCCACAATTCGAAGCTCATAGCTACTTATATTTGTATGTACTACGGTACTTTGAAATCTGGACTTAACGTTCGTTTGGATGCTTGTTGATTGTTTAACGATGTCATGTTTTGAACTCTGATAGACATACAGACAGTCAGACAGACAAACAGACAGACAGACAGACAGACAAACAGACAGACTGTTTATTTGGACTTATACAATAGTTTGTCTTCATGCTCAAATGTAACACATTATTTTCTGTCCTATAAATACAAATAATATAACATTACATAACATAAAAGTCAATAAAAATAAAAATGAACACAATGTGAATCGATGAAAAGAACACGTTATTTTTATCGAGGGGTTGATGAAATTAATGTCTTCTTACATATTGTGCATACTTTTTGCTGATGACATTGTAAATTGTGCAGATACTGCCGTCAATTAACAGCTGCCGGTAAACGCTTCAGCAGAATTTTGTTCTTCAACACGCGTGAATTTGAATTTAAAGAATACTGATGTAATGGTATTAAGAAATGGGGGTCAATATGAGAAATGGCGTTGCAATGATTTTCCAGTAAATACAACGTCTGTCTAAGTTATGCTGGTCGGCTGCTAAAAGTTAATTATGGTAGTCGCTAGGGTACGGAAATCATATTTTGCCATTAAAGAATATCAAATTCTGTTCGAATATTTCTGCGGTCCATATTTCTTCAAATTATTCGATGCCATGATTAAACCAATACTCACACTTAGAATCTAATTCTGTGGGTTTTCATATAGTTATGCAATAGGGCTAGCTCAAATAGAAGCCTGCAAGTACTTTTTGGGTGATCAAACATAATGCATACAAGAGCTGTCAGAAGACAGCGCGCTCGACTTTGGATTCTGTAGGTTCATATATAGTTATGCAATAGGGCTAGCTCAAATAGAAGCCTGCAAGTACTTTTTGGGTGATCAAACATAATGCATACAAGAGCTGTCAGAAGACAGCGCGCTCGACTTTTCGAGTGCTTGACAGTATAACTTAAGCCATCATGGGAAATTGTTCATAATCAATAATGTCAAGATAATATAGTCATATTCTAACTGGAAGAGGACCATAATTGAAAAATATTGATCGCTTATGTTTTAAAGAAGTGGTACCTTATAGAGGATTCTGAATTCAGGTATATTTTCCACAATCTATTGAACATTTGTAAAGACAAAACAAAGTAATTAGATTATATTTCAAGTTTGATAGTAATAGCTTGGGTGGGGTGGTTGGATGGTCTTTCAAAAATAAAATAATAAAATTAAATATTTGTGTTTTTATGCCCCCGGTATGGTGGCATATAGCAGTTGAACTGTTAGTCCATTTGTCTGTCTGTCTGTCTGTCTGTGTGCCCGTCCGAAAACTTAAACATTGGCCATAACTTTTGCAATATTGAATATAGCAACTTGATATTTTGCATGCATGTGTATCTCATGAAGCTGCACATTTTGAGTGGTGAAAGGTCAAGGTCATCCTTCAAGGTCAAAAGTAAATAAATACAATCCAATGGAAGTAATAAGCATTAAAAGGGAGATAATTTCTAAACCTGCCAAATGATATATTGAAAAATTATTTCAAAGCGGAGCAATAGGGGGCATTGTGTTTCTGACAAACACATCTCGTTTTAAACCATGTTTCAAATAATAATAAAAAATTGTGTGGGGGGTGAAGAGGGGGAATAATGTTGGGGTGTGGTCATTTATTTGATGATATTTCAAAAATAAGAAATGGGGGTATTCTTGGGTGGGGGTGGTTTGGGTGGAGTCCATTGTGGTACCGGGGTGTCAGGTAAGTGTTGATTTGTCAAAGTATGAATCAAATCTGATCCTAATTAAAGAAGTTATGGCAATTTAAGCAAAATTTATTTATTTGACCTTAAGATTCAAGGTCATTCAAAGGTCAAATTCAACTTGTCAGATTGCCTCTCCACCCCTTCCACTCATAAAGAAATGGTTTTTTTAAACATGGTTATAAACAAATATTTACTTTTATTTTTGAAAGACCGTCCAACCATCCCACCCAAGCTACTGCTTTCAAACTTGAAATATAATTTTATATGTTTGTTTTATGTTTTTACAAATTTTCATAAGATTGTGGAAAATATGATAGCTTACGTTATACTGTCCAGCACTCGAAAATTTGAGCGCGCTGTCTTCTGACAGCTCTTGTTTTTTATCTAAATGTCTGCGTTCTCTTCGTGGCTAAGATTTGATCAGTGTCCCATATTTTTGTTTGTACCGTTGCAATGTTTCCTACTCCTCGGAGTTCGCTCGATTCTAGGATAGGTGCCCCCTGGAGAGATGACACCTCAAAGATTTTTAACTGGGCGGATATAAGCCCCCTCACTGTTTTTTATTGGGCCGAGAACTGCTAAGAAATTTCGCGGCGAGTAAAGTCGATAGATAGAGCGATTATTACAATGAAAAAAAACGCCAGTAACTTTCTTGCTAATATGGCCCTTATTTAAACACAACTTTTACATGGCATTCATTTACAGTGAATGGTGCAAATGCGTACAAAGGGACTTAAATAATATTATCACGTGGCTAAATTAAATTGTCACCGCATACAATGTGTAACGGGTATTGTTTTCACAACTTACTCGCCATAAGTAATTGATTGCTCACCATTTGCATTCAAGTTCTTATTAGATACAATTGTTGTTTGAGTAACTGTTTATGGTAAAAAGGTAATGATGATGATGCCAGATGGCTGCCGTTTTTGGTCGTAATTTACGCCCGGATGTCCATTAACAGAAGCGCTGGTCTACAGACACTGGTGCACTTTTTTGCCCCTTGAATTGTTGTGAGGGGGCAGATATCAGCCTACTTAATTCTGACGGGGGGAGGGGGGGGCTCGAGGAAAAATGCTATTTTAACTATGTATAAAGAGAGCATTTAGGTCGTATTAAAGTATCATTGATAAAAACTTTGCATGACTGTAGATCTGATTTTATTAATGTATTGAATACAATTATAACTTTATCATTAGTCATGCGGTCAAAACTTCCTCAATGACACAAATAGTTAACAGCTCCTTTAACTGCTCGCAATCCAGATCAAAAGTCAGATCATTTGCAGTTTCTTGCTTTTTCATAAGTGCAAATCATATACCATATTTGTTTTGCATGTTTTGTTTGATAAAGAATAATACATGTTAATAACTAACAAATATAAATATTGACATTAATGTTGTTAATTAAGGTGTCCTGATGACTAACCAATACCTTCGTACATTCACGTTAATTCTAAATAAACAATAAAATTAAGTTTGTGTGTGCGTTTGTGTTTGCTGCGCATTCTTTACCATCTCTGAATCACGTATACATATTATAACATATACTCACTAGCAAGCATAACATACACCAATAAAGAACGACAATAGAGATGACACTAAACTTAATGTGAGACAATTTACGCTTTGATAATCTCTTTATTCTTTTAATCTAGACATTTGGCGACCTTCAAACCCGCCAACACGCAAACAGGAAGACTACAATTGACATGTGTCACCCTTTTGGTTGTTCTGGCGCGGTGTCTTGTTGGTGAACTTAAAACCTTCCAACGTGTTTTACTGATTCGTAAGAATGCAGCCCTCAAATCACCAGATCACAATTTTGTATGTGCTGCTGCCCAGCGTCGTCCTTCGTTCATAATTCGTCAACTTCACGTATCATTAAAGTGGCCTTTTCTCGTTTTGGTAAATTGACCAAATTTAAAAAAAATACTTTCAGATTCGCAAATTTTCGTTGTTGTTATGATATTTGTGAGGAATCAGTATTACTGAACATTTACCATGCTCTAAAATATCCATTATACGCATCTTTTTACGATTTAAAATCCTGAAAATTATCAAGCGTTGCAATGTGAAACAACTGAATAATTTTAAGAGTTCTGTTGTTGTAGTTATATTTTGTGACACTACGAGGATTGCTTACCGGTACACAACCGGTATAACCGTTAAAATGCAGAGCATGATGCGCCATTTTGGTTGGATGCCATATGGATCATTAGGA
This sequence comes from Dreissena polymorpha, assembly GCF_020536995.1. Taxonomy (NCBI): domain Eukaryota; kingdom Metazoa; phylum Mollusca; class Bivalvia; order Myida; family Dreissenidae; genus Dreissena; species Dreissena polymorpha. Next base: position 93,308,707 of record NC_068355.1, on the reverse strand, counting down.
AGTGTCTGACGCTCGGAGCACAAGACTGTTACAGAAAGGCCTTATCAGTCACAGGCCGATGGATTGACGTTGAAATGATAGGCAACCTCATCAATCCCATGTTAAGTCACCATGTAAAGACTGGATAGATATATGGGAAACTACAGTGACCAGACTGGAGAGGGTAAAGATGCCATTCATGTACCGGGTGGTCAGCAAGGGTGAGGCTTGTAAAGTCAGAAATATATGATGGACATTTAAATGTATGAGCTTAGTTTATTTAGCTCGGCTGTTTTCTGAGAAAACCCGAGGTATTGTCATAGCCAGCTCGTCGTCCGGCGTCTGTCAACGCGTCGTGCTAAAACCTTAACAGAGGCTCTAAAATCAAAGTGCTTCCACATACAACTTTAAAACTTCATATGTAAATGCACCTTGATGAGTTCTTCATGCCACACCTCTTTTTGGGGTCACTAGGTCAAAGGTCAAGGTCACTTCTGACAAGCTTTCATTTATTCAAAACTGCACCCACAGCCAAGCGTTGGCACCCGCCATGCCGTGCTCTTGTTTAAATAAATATATTAAGCTCTAACCCATGGCAGCTTCCAAAGTGTATGTATGAAGCATTATTTGTAAACAAATGTACTGTTGTGATTTGGGACCTGTTTGATTTAAATATGGAAATTGTAAGGAATGTTATGAGCTGAAGTCGAAATATTGTTGCGTTGCACTGTTTTATAAATATAAATGATTATTCCTGACATGGCCCATGTGCGAACTTGACCTACACATCATCTAGATACTACAACTTCTGACCAAGTGTGGTGAAGATCGGATGAAAACTACTTGAAGTAGAGAGCGGACACCATGCTCAATGTTTAAAACGCACATAGTGACCCCGTGACCTAGTTTTTGACCCGGCATGGCCCATATTCGAACTTGACCTACACATCATCTAGATACAACTTCTGACCAAGTGTGGTGAAGATCGGATGAAAACTACTTGAATTAGAGAGCGGACACCATGCTCAATGTTTAAAACACACTTAGTGACCCCCTTACCTAGTTTTTGACCTGCCATGACCCATGTTTGAACTTGGCCTAGACATCATCTAGATACAACTTCTGACCAAGTTTGGTGAAGCTCGAATGAAAACTACCTGAAATAGAGAGCGGATACCGTGCTCAATGTTTAAAACGCACTAAGTGAACCCGTGACCAAGTTTTTGACCCGCCATGACCCATATTCGAACTTGACCTAGACATCATCTAGATAAAACATACAAGTTTGGTGAAGATCGGATGAAAACAACTTGAAATAGAGAGGGGACACTAAATACGGACCGACAGACAAGCTCCCTCCTATATACCCTGCTTAACTTCGTTTGTGGGGGTATAATAATCTGATAATCATGAAACTTTTTGATAATGTGTTGTTGGAATAATACATTGTAAAACGTTTGCACTGATGGTGCCATTGCGTAGCGGGTATGGTGTCCACCTTGGGACAGGTGGTTCAAGGCACAAATCTATTATTGGAATCATCGATGCACGACCGCGAAAGATTTCATATTTCAAATATATATTGGTCGTTTTTTTTATCTGGAATTACACATGATACTTAAGAATGAAACAGGAAAATGTTAAGAAGGATGATGTATCACTCCGTTCAACTTTCACATTAGTATCACAAACAACAAACATTTAAAAATAAAGAAAAACCTGACAAGCGGTTGAGATGCCATTTGAGTCGAATTGTCGACAAATCAAGTATCCTCACCATTCAACACACATGCGGCATCTTAGTCTGATAGAGTTAATTTTATACTGTACTATGTTTTGTAGATAAATATCATTACCTGTAATACAAAGGTAGGCCCAGGTATAAACGCAAAAACACGACTTTTAAAAATGCTATTCCAAACTTGGTTAAATTCTTCTCCATGAAACAGGCAATGTAAACAGCAAATATGAAATGTAGAAAAAATGGGAAGTTATAAACAATGGACATATGGAATATTATATTAAAAATAATACAGGGAAATTTATCAGATAATAAACAACCCGTAAATGCTCTAATGCACCACTACTATAATTCCTATGCACCTCAAATAGATTAGTTGTTCATTGTTTAATCAACAACAATAAATTGAACATAATTGGCTAATTCATTAATTCATATTTGCAATAAATACACACATTTTAAAGCATTTTACTCTTTATCAAAACAGCGCTTCACAAGGTGTATAAAGTTTCGATGGTTGTAACTGTTCAAATATGATTTAGTAGTAACTGAATGAACTAGTATAAAAGTCATTGAAATGCAAGTTTGCAAGGAATCAACTGTTTCTGAGACATATAATAAACCACATCCAATAGTGCTTGAGATTTTTTAGAATGTCCACTTTGCAGGACAATCCAAGTCTTTAGGAATAGTTTGTAATAATTATACAGCCTGCAAGCTGAGAGGTCTTTCATATAAGTTGTATCGCAAACCACAAAGGCAGTTACCACAGTCAATCTGTGAAGTATAATTTTCAATCAAATCTCCAAACATTTTCCTTTCAGCCCCATTCACACTTGGCTGTGTTTCTAAGCTCTTCAGCAGAAGGTGGCAATAATGATGGAGGTAAATTTGAAATGTTTAAAAAGGGGGGTAATTCATAATGTAATTCTTCAGTTTCTTCCTCATTATTTTCAGTCTTACGAAGGCGCTTGCTTCTTTTCTCCAACCATTCTTCCAGTGTGGGCTCTTTTAGGTCTTTATTGAAGTTTATGTCTTTTTCTGACTTCTGTCTTTGCTTTGAAACTGGAAAAAAATAGAATTTACAGATGACTCTGAAATTGATGGAGGTTTTTTAAATCAAGATTGTCAAAGTTTACATAAAATGTTGTTTAAACCTATTTATTCTCGCTTGATTGCAGAGAAATACTTGGCTTACTATTAAAACATTTTCAACTCCGTTTTCTGTGTATGACCAGTAATCAGTGTCTTACACGATCCTAAGAATGTTCCCATAAAATGAAGAATTCCAAGACCTTGTGATTGCTAGGCAGATATTATATCCTCTACGTCACACCATGCCCCAAATACACAGATTTTGTCCCTTTAAGTACAGCTTTTTTTTGTTGGTCAACTACATTGGTTTACATTTGTTTCACTGTCAATTACAATCTTTCGACTGTAAAACTTATAAGACTAAAAAAAGGTAGTCAATATGTATAGTAATAACCTTGTTTTCCAATAAACGCATACTTTTCAAAAGATGAACATTACCAAGTCCTAAAGCACTCACCTGAGTTCATGGTACATTAATTGTTGATGACTTGGTCTGGTTATCTAGTTTTTAAACTCCCTTGACAAAGCATGGCATTGGTATTGTCAAGAAAGAAATTCTGACTAACATCAAGAAGTAATGCAAGTTACCAGCTTCTCTGATTAGCAGAAAGGGTAGCTCCAGACCAGAATTCACACATTGGCAGCCTGGTTTGGAGCTACACTGGACCCATATGGTACAAGGCACGTTTTCACACAATGTGTTAACATTATATCAAGAGGATCATGACTAATGACTCTTACATTCTTTAAATCAGGGATGTCACTGTTAGTAACAGCCGTTTCTGAACATCTAGCAAGTCACATTTTTAAGGTCTGACTACATACCAAGTTCTTGAAGATGATGTAGTCTCTCTGGTGTCATGTGGGAAAACTTGCAACTGTCACCAAAGTCACAACTTCCTAAAATCACAGCAAATGTGTCAATATTTATTTTTCCCAATTAAAGCTGCATGTCCAAAAAAAAATGAATGTAACAAATTCAGAAAATATACTTCAGAAGTGTATTCTATAATCTTTGCCTGACAACTTTTTTTTATAAATTCATTATTGTGTAATTCTTGCAGTTTAAAACATTTAAATATGTTGAAATTATATATTATAAACATTCTTACTTCTTTTCTCAATTTTCCTAATATACTACTCAAAATTTCCTAAGGATCACTTTTTATAGTATGTGTAATTTGAAGTTCACCCCTAGCTATATTCAGCTAGCGTCACACATTGATGATAAATCAATACATACAAATAAAATCAAAAACACACATTCTAATATCAAAACATGCACAATAACAATTTAAATTAAATTAAATTGAAGATAATGTGAAAATAATAAGTGATCCTTATCAAATTTTGAGTAGTATATAAAAACTTCAAAAATGTTTCTGTCACCAGTGTTATAAATGTGAGACTGGTTCTCGATTCTGACCTGTCTGAAATCGTGTACAGGGAATTTTAGTGCTTTCTTCTGCAAGTATTGAAGCTGGATCTAAAAAAACACAGAAAAGGCACAAATCAGCAGAGCATATGTACATAGAATGTGTTTGATGCAACATTTTAGTCTTTAAGATCTGACAATATTAAATAATGTATGTGTGTTTTTTCACAATGCAATGCATTGAGCAGTGCTATTGATTGTGGTTTTGGTAAAAAATATTCTGTTTTCAGATGAAAAAATGCCAATAGTCATGCTTAGAAATAAGCAGTCTTTATCAAATAAATCTAGTATGCACAGATATTGCTTCTAAGTAGTTTATGTGCGTACTGAAAAACTAAATACCCAGACTTTGTGAAGGCTGTAAAAGTCAGATATTTTAATCTCACAAGCATCAAAATATTGACAAACTGAAATGATATTTGCAACTATTCCTCTGTTAAATAAATATAATATATAAGTCTCTACAAATAAATTCATTGAATTTCATTGAAATTGGCCAATATTTATAAGAGTATGGTGTTGTGTTTCCCATAAACAAATATTTGTCGACTACCTCAAATGGCAACAGATAAAATTCACTTTAGTATTAACCTGAAATCGTATACTATTTTATATGGTTTACCTATTTTGAACAGATGTACCTGTGGGCTTTGCTGTAACTATTTCAAGTATTTGGATCAAACTCAAAGGGTTTATTATGGACAAATTTATAAATTCATAATGCCATTACCACGAAATGCATCATAATGCTGCTTTTTTAAACGTTGGTGTTGGACGCCTTTGAAATGATTTTTTCTATTTACACCTGTATCTGCAAATGATCTGTCACAGAAATCACAGTAGTAACGTTTGCCCATCGTTGCTTTCTTTTCCCTTAGAACTAATAAGTTGTTATTGTTTTGTCGTATTGATTGGAAACATTTACAGTTGTGAAAACAGCATCGTCTCGTCTATCCTTCAAATATTATTTTCTTAAAATGGCTTTATTTCGATTGATTTCACCCTATTTCGTCGATGGATCACAATTGTCATGTCGAACGTTGTTGTCATTAACAGGTTTGTGTATGAAAATATTAAATTGAGGACTTATACGTTTAATTCACATGTCCGCCTGAATCACTGCCCATTCGGATAAATAATTCGGATAGTGTTGGAAGCATAGTAACATCATTCATTCAACATTTATTTTTACGGCATAATCCATTGGTGTTAACTCTCAGTAATCCGCAGACATACTTAAATTTACAGTTTATGTGCTAAATATACAAATTTCAGATAAATGACTTGCACGTTTTGAGAAAATGATCAAATAGAGATTTGATTAGACATACATGTAATTCACTTTCAAGAGCAGTGCTCACGCTGCTGCCAGACATTGTCGCCAATGGCGATTATTTTATCCAACTGGATATTATGTCTTAAAATTGTCTAGAAAAAAAGGTGATTATTTTATCCGCCTACATCAAAAAAAAATTGGCTCTAAAAGTTGTCCGGCGAGTGCGAAACGCCTGTAAATCGGGCCATCAAGCAGGAAAAATTGATAATGAGATTACCTGTGTACACACTCGACCCTGTGTATTGTCATACACGCGTCAATATCTTCTGCGACATCGTGGCCTAGAGCATTTTCTCAGTGTCTGACAGCAGTGATATATTTCGGAAAAAAACGTCTTTAATCTCCCGTGCTTTACCAATTATCGGTAACTGTTAGATATATTAATTTTTCGCCAATTATAATTTAATTGTCATTATTGAAAATTGCCGCGAATATTGTAGGCTGGTTTTGTTTTTCACGCCGTTGAAAATTGCTTCATGAAATAATTATTAAATCACCATCAACAAATTATCCCCGTTATTACTGCTGTTTGTCGTTTGCTTTAACATTTCTTGATGTGTGATAATGATTTCAATTTAAAACCAGGTAACCTGGTAAAAAAAAAACTGAAAAACACTTCTTTTCTCCATTTGAAGCATTTTTTAGCAAAACAGCAACAACACAAATCCCCCAATTTTAGTCAAAACGCTGCGAATTTTTCCCAATTCAAAGGGACCTGGCATATGCCATTGCCAGCTAATTTTAACGAAACACGTGTTTGGAATTACACTGAGGTGGTGTATTTAAATCACGCGCTGTGACGTTATTTGATGTAAACATGATCGGCTTTGTGAAAGTGTTATTGTTTGAATAAATCATTTACATTTGATATTGGCCCCTGCCTACAATATAGCAGCCGATGACAAACGTCGTAATAAGAGATAAAGCAGTCAAACGATATGCACCTTTTATTTAATGTGCAAAAGGCGTACAATTTTTCGGATTGCCGTTTTAGGATACTGTATTTTTGTCGTTGATTATGATTTATTTTCGAAGTTCATAATAGAAAAAATAGAATGACGAATACACATGCGGTGATACGGAAGGTGTGGTTTATAATATTTCGATGCTGTATTTTTGTCGTCGATTATGATTTATTTTCGAAGTTCATAATAGAAAAAATAGAATGACGAATACACATGCAGTGATACGGAAGGTGTGGTATAATATTTCGAATTGTATTGACCAGATATTGCAATTGGTAAAACTATAATAAAAAAAGGATAATTAGTAAGGGCTCTGGGTGGGGTGGGGGCTCTGCCCAATTCAATTCAATTCAATTTTTATTTTAAGTCGGTGCATATATGGAAATATAAAACATTTATTATCATAAGTATGTAACTGTAGCTGATATCTGGTTTGTTAAGTCACACCCACAACCTTGATTCTATTCTTTTGTAAAGCCATGATAATATTTTATAAGAAAATGAATTGTTTTTAAGTATATATATATATGTATATAATAACTTAAATTCAATAAATATACATTTAATAAAACATAGATAAAATGAGATACATTGTTTTTTTCTTTTTGCCTTCAGTACCAGTCCGCGTCTGTTTTGGCTATTGTTTTTTTAAGGGAAAAATTATGGCTTTTATTTTCTGAAGGCCAGTGTGAGCACTGCAAGAACCATGCATAAACTCATTTTCCATTGTTTATATTAAACTATAATGACAAATCATGTTTTTTTTAATGTGTACAAACTGTTAGAAAATTGTACAAAAAGTGAAAGTTAATTTATTATTATTAGCAAAAAATATTCTGTCTTTTCTGTTTAATTGTCAGATAAATTAGCTTGTGTTGTGAGTTTTTTTCACTTGTATTTAAGATAATATCACTTGAATTTATATTGATCATATAAATGTTTATAACAATTGTCAATTTGGAGTTTCGATTGGTGATTTAATAGTGCAAGGTACACATGTTCTATCTTTGGCTTGTTAACTGACCTACACAATAATGGTTTTTAGAGATGACAAACGCCTATCTGTATCTCGGAATTAATATTACATTATTTTAAATTCTGAGGTACAGGCATTTGTTTTCATTAATATAACTTGGTGAACACTTGGCTTCTAAAAAAAACACTGTATTTTTGATAAAGCTCTGCATGTCAAATACGGTGAGTACACGAACATGTATTTTCAGTTTGAGTCTCTGTCATTAGTGTTATTTAGCTCATGGATGTACATTACTCATTCACTTTTTGAATCGGTGACAAAAGTTTGAAAAAGCATATTTTGACTCTTATTTTTAACAACACGCTGACCTAGCTTGGAATTGCATTTTTACTTAAGACCATACATGCCAGAAATTTTCAGGTCCGAATCGGGACATTTCATCAAAAAGGTCGGTACATTTGACCAAAAAGCCCGACACCTAAAACGATCAATCTTGCCACCTTTACTGTAGTCAGTAATCAGTATATCTTTATATTACATACAAAATCTCATAATTTCTGCCAAATATTGGCGATAAATGTGTTTACGAATTTCATGAACACAGATGTTCTCCATTTTCCGGAAGTAAACACACATGTGCACTAAGCGGATGAATCCATGAGGTGAAATGTAGGGCATGCTTGTATTTGACTTCAATTTGGGACAGAGGCATGCGTAATTGTTCAATGCGAGGTGCGTGCATCGAGCACTGTTTTTATTCAACCAATCATCAATTAACTCTAAATTTAGATTGATGCAATAGGTACAAATTATTTTCTGAAAATAAGTCAAAAACGAAAGTAAATTTATATCAAACTTCAATGTGTATCGGTCAGCGCTCAATTTGTTTGATACACAAAACTGGTGTTTTGACAGGTTTTTTAGCTGGTATAATACACAGAATACAGCGTAATAGAATCTTTGGACTTGATTTGGGCCATGGAATACAAATGCAGTCAGCTTTTAATTCACTATGATTCATCTATCCCTAGCAATTAGCGACCCCTATCATATAAACACCATGGTGTGAATGCCCGATACAATCAATAATTTGCCGATAGAGCACTGATAAGGTGTCAAAAACGACACTGGATCACTCGACTAGTAGATATGGTTTGTTAATTAGGGGGCAATAAAGGGATAAGCGATGGTAATTTAAGCCAGACAGCGCTTGAATAGCGAATTTTATTGTGACCTTAACATTATGTCGTTTTGTACAAATAAAGGAACAAATTGTGTCACGTTGGGACAAACAACCAAAAAACAGGACTGTCCCGCGAAGCTCGGGACGTCTGGCATGTATGCTTAAGACCTAGAAAATGTAACAATACTGCCTATAGTTTACATGTATGAAACTGAAAATGAGAGCAAGTCCACTTTAAATTTAACAAATTGAGAACTTGCATGCTTGTGATAATTTTGATCGCTGTTCATGTAGTTGCATGTCATGTTTACGATTTATAATGGTGGGTTGATTGAGAATTTTTGCAACTAATTTTACTTTGATGGCAGAACATCATTGTACTTACATATATCTGATAATCTGAGTGTCCAATTTCAAGTGAACACTGGCTTGCTCTAATTTTGATCAATGGCAATTCTGACTGTTTCAGTTTCAAGATGTTACTGTGACTCGCAAGTAAAGGCAAACAGTGATATTAAAGCAAATCCGTTGTTCGAAAATCGTAATCCAAGGTATTTGTAACAATATGTATCTTTGGATTTTCTTAATCTTCCTTGTGTCTGCAATGAATGAGTTATATTGAGTAATTAATAAATTAATATAATAAAATGTCATAATTGCAGCAAAAACGGACTTAAAAAATCAATTATGACTCTCTGTCCTCTGCTGTTGCATATATAAATAATCATTTTAAACCAGAGGTTAAAAGGGTACCAGTTTTAACTTTAACCAACCAGTCTTGTGAAATGTAAAATCAGGCTAGTATCATCAAAATAAAAAATATTTTATAATTTTATAATTTATGTTGTCAGGCAAGTGGAAATTTCATGTTGGTTGATTTAAAGAATCAATGAAGAATGTGATTATTATTATTATATTCGGTCCATTTTCTATTTCAGAGCTCTGGAACGCATGGGTATTGCCAGGAAAGTCCAGGGTTGGAAATTTCAGGCACCCCGTAAAGACTTCTATCACAAGTAAGATGGGCTTTGGCTGGTTTTAACATACATGTAGTGTAAGAATTGAATACTGAATATATTATATACCTTTATTTTCTTAAACAAGGTCCATTTTTATATATATTTAATACATGATCAATACATGTTAATATCTAATACAATCTTTAAGTTCACTGTTGAGCAACACTAAATTTTATTGACACACCCTGGTATAGGGTATATATGCGCAAATCCTGCTTATTGAAGTTTCTAAAAAAAGCTGTCTTTTTAAAAAAATCCTTTCAAAATCACTTGTCTCTATAACCATTATTATACCCCACAAACGAAGTTTAGGGGGGTACATAAAAGTGAACTTGTCGGTCGGTCTGTCTGTCAGTCCGTATTGAGTGTCCGCTCTCTAATTCAAGTAGTTTTCATCCGATCTTCACCAAACTTGGTCAGAAGTTGTATCTACATGATGTCTAGGCCAAGTTCGAACATGGGCCTTTCCGGGTCAAAAACTAGGTCACGGGGTCACTTAGTGCGTTTTAAACATTCAGCATGTTGTCCGCTCTCTAATTCAAGTAGTTTTCATCCGATCTTCACCAAACTTGGTCAGAAGTTTAACTAGAGGATCTTAAGGCCAAGTTCGAACATGGGCCTTGCCTGGTCAAAAACTAGGTCACGGGGTCACTTAATGTGTTTTTTAACATTCAGCATGGTGTCCGCTCTCTAATTCAAGTAGTTTTCATCCGATCTTCACCAAACTTGGTCAGAAGTTGTATCTAGATGATCTTAAAGCCAAGTTTGAACATGGGCCTTAAAAACCAGGTCATGGGGTCACTTAGTGCGTTTTTTAACATTCAGCATGGTGTCCTCTCTCTTATTCAAGTAGTTTTCATCCGATCTTCACCAAACTTGGTCAGAAGTTTTATCTAGATGATCTGAAGGCCAAGTTCGAACATGGGCCATGCCAGACCAAAAACTAGGTCACAGGGTCACTTAGTACGTTTTACACATTGAGCATTCGAACATGGGCCATGCCGGGTCAAAAACTAGGTCACGGGGTCACTATGTGCGTTTTAAACATTGAGCATGGTGTCCGCTCTCTATTTCAAGTAGTTTAAATCTGATCTTCACCACACTTGGTCAGAAGTTGTAACTAGATGATCTGAAGGCCAAGTTCGAACATGGGCCATGCCAGACCAAAAACTAGGTCACAGGGTCACTTAGTACGTTTTACACATTGAGCATTCGAACATGGGCCATGCCGGGTCAAAAACTAGGTCACGGGGTCACTTAGTGCGTTTTAAACATTCAGCATGTTGTCCGCTCTCTAATTCAAGTAGTTTTTATCCAATCTTCACCAAAATTGGTCAGAAGTTGTAATTTGATAATGTCTAGGGCAAGTTTGAATATGGGTCATGCCAGGTCAAAAACAAGGTTACGGAGTCACTTAGTGCGTTTTGAACATCACAATGTTGTCCGCTCTCTAATTTCAGTAGTTTTCATCCAATCTTCACCAAACTTGGTCAGAAGTTGTATCTAGATGATGTCTAGGTCAAGTTTGAATATGGGTTATGCCGGGTCAAAAACTAGGTCACGGGGTATCTTAGTGTGTTTTAAACCTCACCATGTTGTCCGCTCTCTAATTCAAGTAGTTTTTATCCAACTTCACCAAAATTGGTCAGAAGTTGTATCTTGATAATGTCTAGGGCAAGTTTGAATATGGGTCATGCCAGATCAAAAACAAGGTCACGGAGTCACTTAGTGCGTTTTGAACATCACAATGTTGTCCGCTCTCTAATTCAAGTAGTTTTCATCCAATCTTCACCAAACTTGGTCAGAAGTTGTATCTAGATGATGTCTAGGTCAAGTTTGAATATGGGTTATGCCGGGTCAAAAACTAGGTCACGGGGTATCTTAGTGCGTTTTACACCTCACCATGTTGTCCGCTCTCTAATTCAAGTAGTTTTCATCCAATCTTCACCAAACTTGGTCACAAGTTTTATCTAAATGATCTCTAGGACAAGTTTGAACATGGGCCATTCTGGGCCTAAAACTAGGTCACGGGGTCACTTAGTTCGTGTTTTAACATTCAGCATGGTGTCCGCTCTCTAATTCAAGTAGTTTACATCCGATCTTTACCAAACTTGGTCAGAAGTTTTATGGAGATGATCTTAAGGCCAAGTTAGAACATGGGTCTTTCTGGGTCAAAAACTAGGTCAAGGGGTCACTTAGTGCGTTTTAAAAATTGAGCATGGTCTCCGCTGTTTTTTGTGTAGACGACATGCAAAATATTGTGTGTCAATGCGGCATGTGGGTGTATTCGTCACGTCTGTGACAAAGCTCTAGTTTTTATCTATTCTGAGCACAGTGTGCTCATGTTGAGCAATGTGGTCTCCTTTTGTTTGTCTTTCGTTGTCTGTCCTGAGTTGTCCATTATCAACATTTATATTGTGAACGCGCAGAAGGCCACAATTGTTACCCAATTTTCATTCAACTTGGTCAGCACATCTGACTCAATGATAACTCAGCTGAGTTCAAAACAAGATCATGTGGGGTAAAAAACTAGGTCAGAAGGTCAACTTAAAGACAAAGCATGTGAACCCTGTAATAATAACATTTTTACCCTTTATCTTGAAACTTGATTATAACATATGTTATATTGATATCTCAGCGAGGTTTGCAAATGGTTATGGTCCATAAAAAACACACATGGCCTCTAAGGGCTAGGCAGTTTTCTATGGCAATAATCAAACCTTGTGAAAACTTAAAAAGTTGCATTTTTTATAACCAATCTTTACAAAACATGCAAATTATTTGTTGTAATGATATTTCATCTGAGTTAAAAAAAAGGCTGCAGGCTGCAAGGCATTTGGACAGTTTTCCTTACACTCCAGAAGCAACTTTGGTGACTAACTAAATAAAACTTGTTCATAACATTTGTTCTAATTACATCTTAGGGAGCAGGCAGTGTACCTCATATGGATATAGTGAGAAATTGTTAACAGAATGTGCATGCATCTCATTGAGATCTACAATCAAACATGGTTTGAGGTCACTAGGTCAAAGGTCAAGGTCACTGTGACCTTAACATTCAAAATATAACCTTGTTTCTAAAATAGCTGCCGTTCGGCTTCAAAGTGCAGTAGGAGGCATTGTGTTTAACAAACACAGCTATTGTTTTCTTCTAAATCATCATAAAATTTTCTTAGAGAATTCGGTCTTATGAGTTATGATATTAGTCCCCTACCGGTTTCACCGGAGTTGACTTATGGTTTTGTCTCCGTCTGTCCGCCCATCACACTTTTCTGGATCCTGCAATAACTTTAAAAGTTCTAAATATTTTTTCATGAAACTTGGAACATGGATAGATGGCAATATGGACATTATGCATGTCATTTCATTTCATTCCTGCGTCAAAACTTCTGGTTGCTATGGCAACAAATAGAATAGAAATACTGCTGAAAATGGTGGTTTTTCTGGATCCTGCGATAACTTTGAAAGTTCTTAATATTTTTTCATGAAACTTGAAACATGGATAGATGGCAATATGGACATTATGCACGAAATTTCTTTTTGTTCCGACGTAAAAAATTCTGGTTGCTATGGCAACAAATAGACAAGACATACTGCTAAAAATGGTGGTTTTCTGGATCCTGCGATGACTTTTAAAGTTCTTAATATTTTTTCATGTAACTTTAAACATGGATAGATTGCAATATGGACATTATGCACGTGATTTCATTTCGTTCCGACGTCAAAATTCTGGTTGCTATGGCAACAAATAGACTAGAAATACTGCTGAAAATAGTGTTTTTCTGGATCCTGCAATAACTTTTAAAGTTCTTTATATTTTTTCATGAAACTTGAAACATGGATAGATGGCAATATGGATATTATGCACGTCATTTCATTTTGTTCCTAAATACAAAATTTTGGTTGCTATGGCAACAAATATATAAAAAAAACTGGAATTTCTGACAATGGTGGAGCCGGTAGGGGACTTATATTGCTTGACAATAGTCTTGTTTCAACTGAGCTAGAAAATGTGTCGGATCAGTTGAAAAACTTTGCCGCAGAAAGCGGGGTAGTTTTCCCTATATGGCTATAGTAGAACCTTGCGAACACAATAGAAGTCACATTTTTAGGCCAATCTTGATGGACATTTATTTTAATGATGTCTCAGCTGAGTTTAAAAATGGTTCCAGTTTGTTGAAAAACATGGCTGCCAGGAGTTATCATGGCAATGCTTTTATACAGCTTTTATAATAGTGAAACCTTTTGAACACTGTAGATGTCATATGTTTTGCCCAATCATCTTGAAACTTAGTCAAAACATTTCTTAGAATGATAACTGATCCAAGTTAGAAAATGGTTCATTAAAATAAAAAAGAGCTGCTTTGGATGTGGTTGCAATTTTCTTTCTATGGCTATAGTGAGATATACTGGTTTATGTGGGTCTCAGTTGAGTCTCTTAGGGCTACTGGCTCTCATATTGTATTGAAACTATCATTGGTGGATAGAATGGGTTAAGATTGTTTTCACCTACGTATCAGATTTTTTTTCCAAAGTTACGGAGATTCATATAACACTTGTTGCTTTACTCATTAATAATTTTCTATAATCTATAATCTTGTATTGCAGATGATATTCAATTTTTAATCAGATCACATAAATATGACAGCAGGTGTTAATATTTTTTCTGCAGAACTTTTTAATACTGATTATGTTTTCAGATTGGTGTATGACAAGACAAAGATGACTGCCCATGTTGTTCACTCCTCTGGAAAAATTGTAATTGAAGCATCTACAAAAGAACCAGCTGTTCTTAAGTATCTTTACAAGTAAGGCTTAATCTTGATGCTACACTTCATTGTATCTTGTATGGATGTAAAAATTAATTTGTTAGGCCATACTAATTTTGCAAGACATTGTTTTCAAATCTGGGATTTTAAAAGTAGTCTTTTATAAACCTGTAATACCAAAACAAATTATGGAATAAGAAACCAATACTGACTAAAGTTCTACACTTTATGCTAAATTTTCTTCAAAATATACTATCTTGTGTGTAATGTTTAGCTAAAGTCCTTTTAAATGACTTGGCATTTACATCATGAGAACTAAATTTTACTTTTTTTTGTTACCAGAATTTGCACAAGTTTCTGCATTGTTTTTAAGCAATAACTTGTTTCTTTATCCATAACAAAATCTGCAGGTATAACCAGCCAACATTTACGTGACACTGACTTATATACATGAATTGAATTATATAGAAGCACCAATATTACACCTGCACACATTTTATTACTGAATGTGTGTAAAATAGATAAAATAATATCCAACTTACATGCTTTTAAGCTATAAAGTGAATCTCATGGATGGCAAAAGCTGAGTATCATTCACAAATTCAAGCATGTAATGTATAGTCGCTGTCGTTGTATAACCTCGTAGCTCCAAAATTTGCAATTTTTTTCCCGTCTTTTCAGAATATATGAAGTCTGGCACGTGTTTATGGCTATATCTTGTATCTCTACGCCAATCAGAGCCCTTGAAAAAGCCACGTGACGAAATGTTGTAGCTTTATGTTGGCTTTTTTGTCGGGCGAAAAGTCGTAACGCTTGTAGAAAAACATGAAATTGTGTAGTTGCGAATAAACATTAAAAAAAGTGTGTTTTATGGAAGTTAAAGGATATTGTGTTAATCGTAAGTAGTTAAACAATGTTTATTCTTATCCTACATTATGGAAATTACTATTATGTTGCAATTAAAAGATAATACTTATGAGAATTAAAAAACATTTTTTTTGTAAACAGTACTGATTAATTTTAAGCTATTAATGTTATTTGATGGATTTTTTTAATAATGAGTATACATTATGCATACTCTATTTAATCATTTACTTAGAAAGCTGTGTTTTTCTTTAAAATAATTTAATAAGAATAAAATCATGCATGTTTCAAAGCTACGTCCTTTCATCCCGACATATTGTTATGCGGCTTTTATTGCTACGTTATATCACCTCTAAGTACGTCATTTCGTTTGGACAAATTTGACAAAAACATTTTTAGCTCGACTATTATATATGAAATATTAATAGTGGAGCTATCCTACTCACCCCGGCGTTGGCGTTTCCGTGAGCGTGCAAATGTTAAAGTTTGCGTACTACCCCAAATATTTCCTATGTCCTTTGACATATTTTCATTTTATATTTTGCATACTTGTTAACCAACATGACCCAAACCTATAAACAAGAGCAGACAACTGTGTAAAGTATTTTGACAGAATTATTGCCCCTTTTATACTTAGAATATGCATATTATTGATAAATCTATGTTAAAGTTGGCGTACTACCCCAAATATTTCCTATGTCCTTTGACATATTGCTTTCATATTTTGCATACTTAATTGTTTACCAACATAACCCCAACCTATAAACAAGAGCAGACCACTGAATCAAGAATTTTGACAGATTTATGGCCCTTTTTATTCTTAGATAATTGAACATTTTGCTTCAATTGCCATAACTTCTTTATTTATGATCAGATTTTATTAATACTTTGACAAAACAACACTTACCTGGATACCAATACCACTATGGATTCCACCCAAACAATACCCCACGCCCCAACCCAGAATCCCTGCCCCCCCCCCCAAATTTATTTTATTTTTCCTTTTTTTATTTTTGAAAGATCGTTGAATAAATGACCACACCCCATATTATACCCCCCCCCCCCAATTTTTTTATATTTCTTTTCCTTTTTTATTATCGAAAGATCGTCTAATAAATTAATGAATATGAACAATAACCCCATGATGGCTTACATTATACTGTCAAGCACATGAAAAGTCGAGCGCGCTGTCCTCTGACAGCTCTTGTTATATTTGCAGCTACGATGTTTCCTATCAGGACGAATAGTCGTACCTAATAAAAATGACAAAACTGTGGTGACGAAATATCGTAGCTACCATTTCTGATTATAAGTATGACTTATCAGTATGACTTACGCATCTACGGCTTATACCGTATTTTGCAGCTTCATTTGTTTGGTATTTTTACAGAATTTCAATTTCTAAAACATCGTTATAAAAAAATGTGACGTTTTTTCTCTCTCCTGAAAAGTTGGCATTTTGTAGTTACGAGGTTTGAGAACGACATGACGATATGCTGAATAAAAATAAACTTAAACCAAAATAATATTTCCTTGCCTTCAAGTATTACTACCAATGGTCTGGTTTTAGACACAATGACGTAAGTGCCTCATGGAATCTGGGTCAGCTGTTGGCGAGGAGAATGTTGGAGTCTGGAATCACGGAAGTGTTCTATGATGCAGAAAACAAAGTGACAGAGGATGAAGCAGAGGGATCAAAACCATCAGAAAAAGTGCGATGATTATTTCATTTAGTTTATAATTTAAACCCATTTATGCCTAGTGGACTCTCCCATACTTCTAAATTGGATCAAATTATTTCCAAAATAAGGGATGTCTAGCAGGGTTTTCATTAGGAGGCGGCCGGCGGCCGATTTGACCGCCTCAAATGTTATTCAGGCCAGCTCAAATTCAGAAAGAAAATTTTAAAAAAAAACATCGGCAAATTTTCACGACGATGGCGAGATATTTAGTATTCGTTAATAAACTAAATGTCTGAAACGGAAGTACAAATGTAAACAACCTTAACCGATATATGTTAACTCCTTTCTCATTAGTCGAATTGATATAATTGTCCAATCATGGAGCGGGTAACGAGACTGTACGACTTTGATTCAAGGTCACAAACTGTGACAAAGTCAACAATTGAATATGTTAAAAAAAAGAGAAAAATAAACGACTTTTTGTTTGTGTTTCGAGTAAGAACGATAGTTCGCTGTTGAAGTTATCTTGTTCCAGTTTTGTTAACGTTATATCATTTACCCGAACCTCCATATAAATGCACTTTCCTGCTACACTTACATTTCGTTTTTTATTCGATTTTCGACAGATTTAGTTGATGTTTGGTTTCTCCGCGGAGTTTTGATCCTCCGAGCGGTAAGTGGATTTATTTGTTACCATATTTTACAGGAGGGTGAGTCTTATTTGCAATAACTACTTGTGGACTAGTCATTTAAATTGGTTTAGTTATATATTTTGAAATGTCATTGTCATTATTGGAAGTTACAACTTATTAAAATGTTAAAATTTCCAGTGTTTGTTTAATTTAGATTTTCATTATTACTGTAAAGAATACATGTTATGTACTGCACAGAAATTATACATTAAGCTAGGGCCCGGGCCCTTCGTCCCCGACGGGGACATTCCACCTCAGACCCATGCATCTACATGAAAATTTAAAGAAATAGATTGTGATATTTGCTAGCCAAAGTATTTTTTTTCTGTTTTGAATCTCTTAAAAATACAGGTGTCTTAAAGCTCAGGAGAAGCGATTTCTTTGTTTCAAATAAGCTAAATTGCAGGTGCTTCCCTGGCCCCCTGTCCAGGGTGTGCCCTGAACCCACCGTGGGCCCTATCGGCACCCAGATTTTATTTTCAGGATTTCAAATTTGGGACAATTGACACCCCTGAGAGTTGATGCAACCTGAGGACTGAACAATTCACATTAATATCCTCTATTTTAACTGAGGAAAGTAATGTAAAATATGTGCCCAAAATCGCTCAGAAGCCACGATTTGGCACCTTTATTTTTAAAAAAATCAGGGGAAGCATGCCCCCGGACCCCCCTAGCAGGTTGGCCTCCTCAAATGACTCTAAAGCCTGCTACAAAGAATCCTAATGAAAACCCTGGTCTAGTATATTTATTTCTATATTTAGAATAATAATTACAGAAATTCCTTTAAGCAAACAGCGTAGACCCTGATGAGACGCCGAATCTACGGTGTCTCATCTGTGTCTACGCTGTTTGCCAAGGCCTTTTTTCTAGATGCTAGGTATAAATGGGTTAATATATGAGTCATCAAACTGTTTGATGAATATGTTACTTTATATATATATGTGTTTGGGATTTTAAATCTAGTGTGTTATCTATCTTTCGTATCATAAGGTAACCATTTGTTATGTGTGAAGAGGATACATAAAGACATTATCTGGTATTGTGTTATAAAATATTCTTCAAAATTCACATCTGTAACATTATCGTGTATCCATATACATAAAAAATGTACATGTTTTTAATTTGGATGAAAAGTCTGCACAGTTTTTTATCCAAAGTTAAAGATCTAAGAGTGAGTTGTCTCCCATGCGGTAAGAAGTTTTTATTCAAAATTCAAATATTAAAACCCATGCTTTTCAGGAGAAAGAGTGATATTGTAGGCAAGGTCTAATTTTAGGATGTTTTTAATCAGTACAATTAATTTACAGGAAATACACGAAGAGCGCTTATTTGTTGCTAGTTTTTGTCATCTATAGTACACAAAAAAAAATTACAATGCTTTTCGGATAAATTTGTATGCCCCGTTTCGAAGAAAAGGGGGTATATAGTTTTCGCACTGTCCGTCAGTCTGTCTGTCAGTCAGTCTGTCACACATTTCGTGTCCGCTCTTTAATTTAGGTAGTTTTCATCCGATCTTTACCAAACTTGGTCAGAAGTTGTATCTAGACAATATCTAGGTCAAGTTCGAATATGAGTCATGCCGGGTAAAAAACTAGGTCACAGGGTCACTTAGTGCATTTCAAGGATTTAGCATGGTGTCCGCTCTCTAATTGAAGTAGTTTTCATCTGATCTTTACCAAACTTGGTCAGAAGTTGTATCAAGACAATATCTAGGTCAAGTTCGAATATGGGTCATGCCAGGTCCAAAACAAGGTCACTGGGTGGGGGTCACTTAGTGCATTTCAAGGATTTAGCATGGTGTCGGCTCTCTTATTTAAGTAGTTTTCATCTGATCTTTACCAAACTTGGTCAGAAGTTGAATCAAGACAATATCTAGGTCAAGTTCGAATATGGGTCATGCTGGGTCAAAAACTAGGTCATAGGGTCACTTAGTGCATTTCAAGGATTTAGCCTGGTGTCCGCTCTCTAGTTTATGTGGCTTTCTGATTTATTTTGATATTCTAAGACATTTGTATGCCCCCGAAGTAGGGCATATAGTGATCGGACTGTCCGTCCGTCTGTCCGTCTGTCACACTTTTAGTTTAGATTTTGAAAAATGCTCATAACTTCTATGTCGCTTCAGATAGCAATTTCATATTTGGCATGCATGTGTATATGGACAAGGCCTTTCCATACGCACACAAATTTTGACCCCTGTGACCATGACCTTGAACTTAGGGTCCGCGTTAAGGTTTCAAAATCTGCGTTTAGGTTTCGAAAAAAGCTCATAACTTCTACCAAGCGTTTATAGGGGGTATAAGTCATCATATGGTGACAGGTCTTGTTTAAAACAATTTTAAAATACTTACATGCAATAATGTTTTATGGTAAACATATGTATAACACATGGATAAACACATAAAACTATAAGGTAGGTAAATAACCAAACTATGCTAATCCAAACATATACATGCATTAACTAGGTACCTGACAAGTTATATTTCGCACCGGATATATCGCAATCGCGATTTTTGTACGCTGCGAACCGCGATATAATGGAGTTGCAGTTATTTATTTATGCTTTACATTGACTGGCTATTTTGCAAAGTAACCACATATTCCTACACATTTTTTTGTTTTTAAGCACCAACATCCTTAGTATGTTTTATGGTCTTACAGTTGTCTTCATATTTTGCAGATTGAAGCATTTTTCTCTGCGCTGAAGGACAATGCAATCAAGCTGAGTGAGCCTGATCCTGTGAAGTTTGAGACGGTCCCTGGCATCAACTACGAGGGTTACACCCGCCTGGGAGAGAGGAAGAAATATCAGGAGGACTACCAGAAATTGTGAGGGGCAACCAAGGGGACAACTATAGACTGTGATGGGCAACCAAGTGGACAACTAGAAACTGTGAGGGGAAACTAAGGGGACAACAAAAAACTGTAAGGGGTAACCTAGGTGAAAACTAGAAACTGTGAGAGGCAAACAAGGGGACAACTAGACTTGGTGAGGGGCAACAAAGGTGACAACTAGAAACTATGAGGGGCAACCAAGGGGACAAATATAAACTATGAGGGGCAACCAAGGGGACAACTAGAAACTGTGAGGTGGTAACCAAGGGGACAACTAGAAACTATGAGCGACTTGCAGTGGGCAGAATGTACAAGCAGATTAAACAATATATATATGTAACTTGTTTGATGATATTTGTACCAATTAGATACAAATTTAGGAAAACCCAAAAAAAAAATTGAAAAAAGGAGGCATTTTTGTTCTTCTTTCAGATAAGGGCATATAGATCAACCCTTGTTAGCCCTTGTGTTCTTTTTTATGCCCCCCTTCGAAGAAGAGGGGGTATATTGCTTTGCTCATGTCGGTCGGTCTGTCGGTCCGTCCACCAGGTGGTTGTCAGATGATAACTCAAGAACACTTGGGCCTAGGATCATGAAACTTCATAGGTACATTGATCATGACTCGCAGATGACCCCTATTGATTTTGAGGTCACTAGGTCAAAGGTCAAGGTCACGGTGAACTGAAATAGTAAAATGGTTTTTGGATGATAACTCAAGAATGCATACGCGGCCAACAGGGCGAACTCTGAAAAATATAACTGAAGCAACTGGTATGTAATCCTAAATCTATAATTATTCCAATGAAACATCATCCTTTGAGTAAAATAAAGTGGATCAGTAAAATTATTATCAGAATATGATTTTTTTTGTATATTTTGTATATTAAATATTGTGTTAATGTTTAATTTTGTTGATTAATATAAATATAAGCAGGACAGGGAGGTAATACACTATTATATCTTCTTATATACCAGGGGAAACCAAATGGCAATAAGTTAAACATTTCATGTTTAATGAATAGAGGATATCACCCCCATTTTTTTAACATCATGTAATAAATTACACACCACACTTAAACCCCCCTCTCACCCCCACCCCCCCCACCCCTGCCCCCCCACCAACCCCCCGTGTCCCCCCACCCCACAGTTGTTTAAACATCTAAGAAAGAACCCCACCCACATGATACCCCCCTCTCACGCCCCCCGTACCCCCCCACACAGCCCATTTTTTTTAAACATCGAAAAACTGACCACAACCCACATAAGACGCCCCGCGCACGCCCCCCGCCCCCAGCTCGGCCCCCCCCAGGGGGGGAAAAAGGCGGAAGAAAGGAACCCCACCCCACATTCTTACCCCCTCTCACCCCCCTACCCCCCCCACCACCCCCCCCCCACCAATTTTTTTATTTAAACATGCGGGTTATAAAATTACCACACCCCACATTATATCCCCCTCTCAACCCCCCCTACCCCCAACCCCCTACCCCCAAATATTTTTATGCCCCCCTTCGAAGAAGAGGGGGTATATTGCTTTGCTCATGTCGGTCAGTCGGTAGGTCGGTCGGTCGGTCCGTCCACCAGGTGGTTGTCATACGATAACTCAAGAACGCTTGGGCCTAGGATCATGAAACTTCATAGGTACATTGATCATGACTCGCAGATGACCCCAAGGTCACATGAGGCGCTCTGTGAGGAAACAGGGCTTAATGCATGTGAGGAAAGTTTCGTCCCAGTTAAGCCTTTGCAGTCCGTACAAACTAAGGTATGATGAAAAACCTAGCAGATAAGGGGCGGGGAAATTTATTTATAACAATTAGGTGAAACCTTGGGAAGACTTCTCTCTTGTTTGTCCAATCATCATGAAACTTGCTCCAAACATTTGTTTTCATTATCAATTGGCAGAGTTTGATAATGGATTCAGTGCAATATAAACGCAATGGGCAGGGCGTTTATCCTTATATGGCTTTAAGAAAACCTGGTGTACACTCTAGATGTCCAATTGTTGGCCAAATCTTAATGCAACTTGCTATAACAAGATTAAAATATCTAAGCACAATTCCAAACCAATTCAATTCTATTTAAAAACATTTCCTTAATGGGCTTGTCAGTTTTACTTATACAGCTAGTGGCACCTTGAACACTCTTTTAATCATATTGAAATTATAATATACTTGTTCTAATGATACTTTGGCCTAATTTAACAAGGGCTGTTTGTAAAACATGCATGCCCCCCATATGGGCTTTCCATTGTAGTGGCAGCCATTGTGTGAATACGTTTTTTGTCACTGTGACCTTGACCTTTGACCTAGTGACCTGAAAATCAATAGGGGTCATCTGCGAGTCATGATCAATGTACCTATGAAGTGTCATGATCCTAGGCAAAAGCGTTCTTGAGTTATCATCCGGAAACAATTTTACTGTTTCTGGTCACTGTGACCTTGACCTAGTGACCTGAAAATCAATATGGGTCATCTGCGAGTCATGATCAATGTACCTATGAAGTTTCATGATCCTAGGCGTAAGCGTTCTTGAGTTATCATCCGGAAACCATTTAACTATTTTGGGTCACCTTGACCTTGACCTTTGACCTAGTGACATCAAAATCAATAGGGGTCATCTGCGACTCATGATCAATCTACCCATGAAGTTTCATGATCCTAGGCATATGTGTTCTCGAGTTATCATCCGGAAACCATTTTACTATTTCGGGTCACCTTGACCTTTGACCTAGTGACCTCAAAATCAATAGGGGTCATCTGCGAGTCATGATCAATTTACCCATGAAGTTTCATGATCCTAGGCATATGTGTTCTTGAGTTATCATCCGGAAACCATTTTACTATTTTGGGTCACCGTGACCTTGACCTACTGACCTCAAAATCTATAGGGGTCGTCTGCGAGTCATGATCTATCTACCTATGAAGTTTCATGATCCTAGGCCTAAGCGTTCTTGAGTTATCATCTGGATACCACCTAGTGGACGGATTGACAGACTGACCGACTGACATGTGCAAAGCAATATACCCCCTCCTCTTCGAAGGGGTGCATAAAAATGGTTTCGAGTTGTTGAAAGACAGGAATAGGAATTTTTCCTTTAATGGCATCAATTAACCATTGTGAAACTTAATAAATGACAGTTTTTGCCCAGACTTCAAGAAACTTAATCAGAACAGTTCTACTGATGATACATCAGCTGTTCTGGCATGTTTTTATTCCAGATACACGATTCGAACAAACTTGTTTCGTAGAATAGAATTTTATTTTTATAATTACTATACTTGTATTATACATTTGACCCATATGGCATGCATGGTCAGTTCTAAACCCTTGGGCACGATTTTAATGAAGTTTGTAGATGACTTCTACATAAAAGCACACACATAAATATGAAAGGCATTGGCTTTGCAGTTTCAGACAAGAAGATTTTAAAAAGGCATTCACTAAACAAGTCTAGGTAAAACTGGTGATCCCAGTGGCAAAGCCAGTTTTGACCCGGGGGGGGGGGGGATTTAAACAAACTTTGTAGAGGCCCTCTAGATGATACTATATGCTAAATATAGTCTTTGGACATTTTCGTTGGATACAATAACATTTTGAAAGAATTTACCTATGCTAGTCAATGTATGACTGGTGACCCCCCTGGAATGGGTCAGTTTTGACCCTTGTGGCATAATTTTAACAAACTTTGTAAAGGACCTGTAGATGTTGCTAAATATGATAGCATTTGGCTTTCTGGTTTTAGGCAATATTTTTTGTAAGGCATTACCTATATAAAACTATGTTAAATATTTTCAATATTTAGGCGTTCATGTTTTACAGATAGTTTCATGCCACCCCATTGATCTTTGTCAGATAGTTTCATGCCACCCCATTGATCTTTGTCAGATAGTTTCATGCCACCCCATTGATCTTGTCAGATTATACATTTGCATTTTTTGTAATATATACAAGTATTTGTATTTGCTAAGGTCACACATTCAATGTCACTTTTTATCTTCATAAAGCCCACAATTAAATCCAAATTATCTTAAATCAGTGATCTTTTCTAACAAAGCCTAATTGCTTATGATGTTTCCAGATTCAATAAAACTGTGAAGTATGTGTAGTATACCCAATTTGTATATGTAACATGTTGATGTTAGAGGGGAA
Organism: Dreissena polymorpha; assembly: GCF_020536995.1. NCBI lineage: Eukaryota > Metazoa > Mollusca > Bivalvia > Myida > Dreissenidae > Dreissena > Dreissena polymorpha. The sequence goes on along the minus strand of NC_068355.1, from coordinate 93,283,990 downwards.
CAAGTCAGGAAAGATATATCAGAAAAATACAAACATATTTCAAATTTCTTTATTTTGTCTAAGACTGACTTAATGCAAGTTGGCAAATATTAATTGAAATGCCATTCTCTGAAACAACATCAGCATAATCGATAGATATCCAACAGAAATGTGGATGGTGTAGCCTTAGATATGAAAAAAAGAAACTAAATGCTACAAAATGAAAACAAGAACATGTTGACACATTTCTGAAAACAATTACAGCCCTCAAATTATTGACACAAGAAGCAAGCTTGTTATTTTATAACAATCGTTCTAACGACAAATCTGAAATAATGATTCAAACTGTTCTAAATGTTAGTCGCACAAATCTTTACATCTAGATGTTGTTAGCAAAAAGGTGGCCATGTTTGAATGGTTATTAAAACTATTGATATCAACATATTTATTGATGTATTATTTTGAGGGTATAACTAACTCTTTCCATATTTAAAAATAGGGATATTTTGATAATGTATAAATGTGTAATACTAACCTGTTATGTAAGAAAAATACAAACGCAAGTCAATATTTATTTAACAATGCAAATTTATTATATTCCAAGGCAGTCATTTATTATTGTCTTAATAAAAACTATAAACTAACAGACCAGCATCCAATTACATATAATTATGACTATATTTTGAATTCAAAAATAATAATAAGAGCATCAAAGTTGATGTCAGATGTACTTCTGTTTTTAACCAATACTGCATTATGAACCATTAGTTTGACAATAGCTGCATTTAAATGGATGAAAACTGCAGTGATGATAACAAGTAAAATGCTTAAAAGCATCTTACAGCCTTTGAGTCTTTCTTTGGCAAATCTTTAAAAGCCCATAAATACTAAAAATCAATGAATATTTCGTGCAATTATTAAAAAAATACAGTCAACATATACAAAAATCAATGTTCATTAAAGCATTAGCCAAAATTTCAAAGCTAGATGTGGTCTGTTAACAGATTTAACGCGATACAAAATGCTTTTTTAATTTTTGTATCACAATATATTCCATGTGAATTTCCAGCTATGATATTGGAACATTTATGAGCAATCCTGCAGCTTGGGACGCAGGACGTAGTCCTCATGAATATGTTGTTCTTCCGACGCTGCCCGAAGCCAGTCTCCCACATTTGCTCGTAAATGTTCAGATATGGTGGCGGGAAATTCACATGGAATATATTGTTGCACAAAAAATGAAAACAAGCATTTTTTATCTTGTAAAATCTATGTTTAAATACCACATCTAGCGTTGAAAGTTTGTCTATTGCTATAAGGAACATTGTTTTTGTATGGGTTTACTTTATGTTAAGAAATATTTTGCAAAATATTTGTTAATATTGAGTATTTGTTACCTTGAAAGGCCCAAAGTTGCTCACCTGAAATACAAAGGAGCTGAACTGTTCTATGAAGCCCAAGATATCATTAGAACAAAATTTGTTTTAATGTTTTAATGTTTTGACCAAGTTTAATGAAGAGTGAACTATAAATGTAACTTTAAGAGTGCTAACAATTAGGTTTTACAATATCCATAAGAGAATAGATTCCCCACCCCATGGCTGCCATGTTTTTCAACAGACTGAACACATTTTTAAACACATCTATGATATCATTAGAAATCAAATGTTCTGACAAACTTTCATGAAGATTGGACAATAAATGTGACTTAAGAGTGTTAACAAGTTTTTAATATAGCCATATAAGGAAAATGCCCTGCCCCTGGCAGCCATGTTTTCCAATCAACCACAATCATTTTGGAATTTGTCCAAGATATCATTGGGAAAAATCTTCTGACCAAGTTTCATGAAGATCTGAAGAAAAAATGCCCCACCTCCTTGCTTACATGTTTTTCAAGTAACTGGAATCATTTTCGAACTCGTTGAAGATATCATTGACCAGTTTGATGATAATCAGAAAATAAATGACTTTAACGATGATTGGATGATAAATGTGGCCTCTAGAGTGTTAACAAGGTTTTTCTTAAGCCATATAAGGAAAACTGACCTGCCCTCTGGTGGTCATGTTTTTCAAGAAATTCTGACCAAATTTCATGAAGATTAGACTATAAATGTTGCCTCTAGAATGTTAACAAGGCAAATGTTTATGCCGCAAGACGGACGACGGACAATTGGCTATCACAAAAGCTCACCATGAGGACATTGTGCTTAGATGAGCCAAAAACAAGTTGGTAAAAGATTAATAACAAGAGCATGGCATGGCGAGTTTTAAACCCAGATGCTGGATGTCACATACTGAATGCTTTGGGGTTTCATCATTAAGTAGAGACCCACTATATGATGTAACATGATAAAAATTACTTTTTTGCCTTGTTGTTTATTAGAAAATTTTACAAATTGTTCACTTTATAGTTCTACAAAAACCATTTGACCCCTGGGTCATGGCCAGTTTTGATGCCAGGGGCATGTTAAGTGGTCCTTCGTAGAGGACCACTAATACAATGTTACACAACACAAATTAATCCCCTGGTTTGGTTTAAGGGAAGTAGTTATTGACCATATGAGTCTATATATAAATCATGTGACTTCTAGGGCCTTGACTGTTTTTACCACTGACTGCATGATTTGAAAACAACTTAGTAGAGGACCACTATAAGATGTTACCCATCAAATCAGGGGTATGATTTATGCAAAATTAATAGAGAACCCAAATATTATTTTACACACAAAATATTAAACAACTGAACCATCCGATTTTAGTGAATATTTTTGACGTTTTCATGTTTAAAATATGTTTTCAACTGTATGGAGACCACATGCAACAGACCAAAACGCTTTGAACAAATTTGACAGACGGTCGTCAACGGATCATTCTTATAAAGTTTTGCTAAATCAGCCAAGCAGTTTAGCAAAAGATGTGATTTGAATGAAACATTGACAAAGGACTGAAGTCTTGATCATGGACAGAATTTGGAAACATAAGCTCAACCTGCATTTCAGAGGTAAGCTTATACAATGCATAAATTATATTCAAATACGAAAAAATACACTTTAAAAAAAGGTATGTTGATGGATCTTTAATCATCAATGATAATGACAAACAAGAGCTTTCACCATAGGATGACTTATGCCCCCTATAAACGCTTGATAGAAGTTACGAGCTTTCTTCAAAACCTAAACGCAGATTTCGAAACCTAAACGCGGACCCTAAGGTCAAGGTCACAGGGGTCAAAATGTGTGTGCATATGGAAAGGCCTTGTACATATACACATGCATGCCAAATATGAAATTGCTATCTGAAGCGACATAGAAGATATGAGCATTTTTCGAAACCTAAACACAAAGTGTATATTACCAACATAGCCTTTTAAATACCCGAAAAAAATCTTAATAGCTCAATTAAATGCATTAGATTTTGCAAAAAAAATGTCAAGGATTCAAATCTGTTTATTTGCAAAACAATCGAACTCAGTTTGTCTTGATTTCAAAAACATTTTCCAAACATGTAAGTCCCTAGAAGCAAAACAAAATGAACATCACTGTTATATGAATATTTTATTTTAAAATGTTTGAATGTCTTTGAACGCCCTTCAGATAGCTGACAAAGCCACAATCGATAGCCGTGTTTCTGATAGATACTTAATGAACATATACTGTACAACATCTAATTTATTGCACATTTTCACCCACAATAAAATTGCATATGAAATTCATAAAATAAAGCTATATATACATATATGGTAATAAAACATCTCAAATGTGTAACCATTTTCACTATAATGCAGTATAATTAGGTATGTTTTATACACTACTGAAGAAAGTCTTTCTTGCAAATTGATTTTTAAAAACATAAAATTTACTACACAATGTCTGTAAATAGGAATATATTTTTTCTAAATTAAATAGAATTTGTGTTAATAAGATTATTATATTTTAAAATATTATTAATATGTACAATATATTGATAACAAAACCATATTTGAAAGAATAGTTTATGGTGAAATGAAACTTAATTGGCAATGATAATATTAATATTTAATATTTCTTAACACTGTGGATGCACACAAATTGTAATGTAAAAGCATAATTTGGGTATATTTATCTTAAAGTTCATTTAAATTTCTGAAGCATTTGTTTGGATTCACACCTGACACCAAGCACAGAAATCATGACAATTTTACTTTGAATTATTTTACATGAATACATTGATATCAATACAGCAACTGAGAATGGCTACAATAATATTTCTATGCAGAACATTTTCATGTTTTTTGGGTGAATCCAAGTATACAAGAAACTATTTGAATTTGCCTCATTAAAATATATATAGGAAACTCAAACATATCAACACCAAATCAGTCCCTATAAAAAGATATCAAGTATCTTCAAAAGTATTTCAAGGCCAGATCTGTGCAGCACAGTGTACCCTACTTGTCATGAAGAGATCTACATTATCCATGTTTCATGGAGAGTATGTCATGGAGCTGAGACTAAACTTAACGTGTAACATCATAAGTATCCCAAGTGTTTACAGGGGGTTCACATGTCAGACATGTTTACACGTATAACATTACTAAAAATTGAATACATATCTGCCAAAATAAGTGATCTATTTCCAAAAGATCACCTTAACTTTCTGAGATATTTTAAAGACACACATAGAAGAAAAAACTAAGACATATAAAGAAGATAACAATTACATTCTTCAAAAAAAATCGTTTGTTGCCTTAATGGAAAATACACAAAGTTGTTTTAACCAAGATATAAATTGACTTAACATAAACAAAACTTTGTGAAGAAAAACAAAATTTGTGAATTACAAAAAAGCAAAACTCTACCAAATACCTGTAAGCCATAGATAAGTATATACAAAGAGCAACAAACAATAAATGCATCTGGACACATTGGATGTTAAAACTATTGCAATCACATACTTCCTTACTAAACGGAAGACTTGCAACACAAGATCAAATGATAAATAATCTCAATACACTTGTCATTGTATGTACAAATTTGTTATCCTAGAGATAAAAGATCTGTACATGCTTACAGAACTCAAGGGTTTTCACATAATTTAACACTTAACGCAAACAAAAGACACCCATGAAACTCCTTGTGAAAGCTCTTTACAGTGAACAAATAACATTTGCTCAAGTGGAGCTGCTGTAACAATAGTTCTGTGATAACAAATTATGTTAATCACACTTCACTTTTAAGAGCATCTAATGATCTTGTTAATATCTGTACAAAAATACAGCCTCTCAATGTATCATGTTTTATGTCAAGTCTTGTGCATGATCTGAACCCTTGCAGCATCTTCCAGATGGTAAAGCTATCAGCATACACAGCCTAGTTACAGTCTCAAATGTTTGAGCCTTGTTCTGGCAAAACTGGGCTTAATACACGTGTGTGAAGTGTCGTCCCAGATAAACCTGTGTAGTCCCCTTTTATGGATTTTGTCTGGTGCCACACTTTGCGCACACGAAATAAGCCCTGTATTTCCAAAACGATGCTTTATTTTTTAAATACATGATTTCCAAGAACAAACATAGGTACTGCACACAAAGTTCACATCAATAAGAGGTCTGCTGTTCTGAACACAAGTGTCATCATAGTGCTTACAGCCATTCCAGGACATTGAGTTGTCCCCCTTCTTGATTCTGTCCTCTATTTGTTATCCTAGCTCTAACAGCCCTTACTGTATACAGCCCTGTACTTTGTCCACCCATTCATGGGCTGCCTCTGCATTGGCCGCCAGGAAGTGGAACAATCTTTTTGTGGATTTCAACTGAACACAATTTATAGAATTTTGTTATTTTTTGAATATATTTATAACTTAAACAAAAAATTACATTTATATTCATTCACTATTTAATTTGCAATTTTCACCAACTGCACAAGTGAGTTTTTTAAGCTTATGCTTGCATTACATAAAAATCATATAATTATCATACCAACAAAATAAAACATGTAAAAAATAGTTGTATTCATTTAATTTGTTGCATCAGTTTAATCTCTTTCCTTCTATATACGTGTAATACTTGCCGAAAAAACAAAAACTGTTGACCATTTTTTCTGAAGTGACTTTATTGATTCTTAAAAAAAGAGGTCATTACAACAAAATATTGCAATAAAGATTTGCAGCAAGTTTTTGTCCTTATACCAAAATATCAGCTAGATCACATGACCTGACATTTGTCAATGGTACACATGCTTACCATATTTCTGAGACTGACAAAATATCTCTGTATTTGATCACTGGATTTTATTCCTATCATAAGATAGGTGAGGAAAATAATGACAGTACTCCCATGTGGCAATACAAACAATGATATAAGATTATCATATACTTTAAAACACAATTTATACCTCAAAGAAGCCATTTTCATCCACTTTCTTTGGTAGGCCCTGCTTTGGTATGCCCTGCACGTGTTTGGTGCCCACAGTTCGTACCTCCTCGACCTCGGACAGATCAATCTGGCCCCTGGCATTTGGATCTGTCTCACTATCATACCAGCGCATCTGGAACACACAGCAGTCGTTGGACGACATGGGGTTACTTCAAAGTCATGACTTAATAGACTCACATTCAGTCCAACACACAGCAGTCATTGGATGACATAGGGTCACTTTTAAGTCATGACTTAATAGACCAACGTTCAGTGGAACACACAGCAGTCGTTGGACAACATGGGGTTACTTCAAAGTCATGACTTAATAGACCAACATTCAGTGCAACACACAACAGTCATTGGATGACATAGGGTCACTTTTAAGTCATGACTTAATAGACCAATGTTCAGTGGAACACACAGCAGTCATTGGACGACATAGGGTCACTTCAAAGTCATGTTTAATAGACCAACATTCAGTGGAACACACAGCAGTTATTGCATGACACACGGTCACTTCAAAGTCATGACTTAATAGACCAACGTTCAGTGGAACACACAGCAGTCATTGGACGACATAGGGTCACTTCAAAGTCATGACTTAATAGACCAACGTTCAGTGGAACACACAGCAGTCATTGGATGACATAGAGTCACTTCAAAGTCAAGCCTTAATAGACCAACGTTCAGTGGAACACACAGCAGTCATTGGATGACATAGGGTCACTTCAAAGTCAAGCCTTAATAGACCAACGTTCAGTGGAACACACAGCAGTCATTGGATGACATAGGGTCACTTCAAAGTCAAGCCTTAATAGACCAACGTTCAGTGGAACACACAGCAGTCATTGGACGACATAGAGTCACTTCAAAGTCTAGCTTTAATAGACCAACGTTCAGTGGAACACACAGCAGTCATTGGACGACATAGGGTCACTTTAAAGTCAAGCCTTAATAGACCAACGTTCAGTGGAACACACAGCAGTCATTGGATGACATAGGGTCACTTCAAAGTCAAGCCTTAATAGACCAACGTTCAGTGGAACACACAGCAGTGATTGGATGACATAGGGTCACTTTAAAGTCATGACTTAATAGACCAATGTTCAGTGGAACACACAGCAGTAATAGGACGACATAGGGTTACTTCAAAGTCAGGCCTTAATAGACCAACGTTCAGTGGAACACACAGCAATTATTGCATGACACAGGGTCACTTCAAAGTCATGACTTTATAGACCAAGGTTCAGTGGAACACACAGCAGTCATTGGACGACATAGGGTCACTTCAAAGTCAGGTCTTAATAGACCAGTGTTCAGTTGGAACACACAGCAGTCATTGGACAACATAGGGTCTCTTCAAAGTCAGGCCTTAATAGCCCAACGTTCAGTGGAGCACACACCAGTCATTGGATGACATGGGGTCACTTGAAAGTCAGGCCTTAATAGACCAACGTTCAGTGGAACACACAGCAGTCATGAGATGACAAAGGGTCACCTCAAAGTCATGATTTAATAGATCAACGTTCAGTCAAACAAACAGCAGTCTTTTGATGACACCTAGGGTCACTTCCAAGTCATGACTTAATAGACCAACATTCAGTGGAACACACAGCAGTTATTGCATGACACACGGTCACTTCAAAGTCATGACTTAATAGACCAACGTTCAGTGGAACACACAGCAGTCATTGGACGACATAGGGTCACTTCAAAGTCATGACTTAATAGACCAACGTTCAGTGGAACACACAGCAGTCATTGGATGACATAGGGTCACTTCAAAGTCAAGCCTTAATAGACCAACATTCAGTGGAACACACAGCAGTCATTGGGCGACATAGGGTCACTTCAAAGTCATGACTTCATAGACCAACGTTCAGTGGAACACACAGCAGTCATTGGATGACATAGGGTCACTTCAAAGTCATGACTTAATAGACCAACGTTCAGTGGAACACACAGCAGTCATTGGACGACATAGGGTCACTTCAAAGTCATGACTTAACAGACCAACGTTCAGTGGAACGCACAGCAGTCATTGGATGACATAGGGTCACTTCAAAGTCATGACTTAATAGACCAACTTTCAGTTGAACACACAGCAGTCATTGGATGACATAGGGTCACTTTAAAGTCAAGCCTTAATAGACCAACATTCAGTGGAACACACAGCAGTCATTGGGCGACATAGGGTCACTTCAAAGTCATGACTTCATAGACCAACGTTCAGTGGAACACACAGCAGTCATTGGATGACATAGGGTCACTTCAAAGTCATGACTTAATAGACCAACGTTCAGTGGAACACACAGTAGTCATTGGATGTCATAGGGTCACTTCAAAGTCATGACTTTATAGACCAACTTTCAGCTTCAAACTATTGTAACAGACATAGACGTGTTAAGTACAATTTAAAGATTTAAAAGCCTTGTACAGGAATTACAGTGTATAACCAAATGAAATGAGAACTACATTTTTCTCAAATAAACTCACATGGCTGTTTGAACATGCATGGTTGAAACATGTTGATACACCATTTTCATTAATTGTTTTTTGTAGTTTTAATAATTTGTTTTTGGACTTCCAAGTTATGAGAGGATATTGTTTCTAAGAAAGATACAACTGTTTCTCTTATCAAAACCTCAAAATGGATGTATGTTGCATGGTAATGGTAATATATGCATTATGCATGGTCTTTTATCAAAAATTTTTGTATGCTGCATCGTCCTTTAATCAAAATGTATGTCTTCAGCATGGTCCATTCATTAAAATGTACATGTTTTGCATGGTCCTTTCATCAAAATGTATGTATTTTATAGCGTGGTATTTTAATGTTTTTATACTGCACTGTACTTAAATAAAAATGTTTAGATACTGTATTGTCCTCTTATAAAAATGTACGGATACTTCATTGTCCTTTAATTAATATGTTTGGATACTGCATTGTACTTTAATCAAAATGTATGGATACCGGATTGTCCTTTAATAAAAATGTATGGACACTGCATTGAACTTTAATAAAAATGTATGGATACTGCATGATCTTTTATTCAAAATGTATGTATGCTGCTATGTCCTTTAGTCCAAATGTATGTTTGGGTTAAAAAAAGTACATACTTATTTAAGTCTTCAACATTTTCTTGTTGTGGCATATGCTAAGTTTAGTGGGTAAAAAGTGCAATACTATTAAATAATAAAAAGCACTCAGGGCTTCATGGCATTAAAGTGAACTCCAAGTCAACATGCAAACATTATAAGGTCTTCACTTTGGTGCCAGCAACATTTTTGGGATGCCTTGTAGGTCAACAAAATGCAAGGACCCTGTCAGTACTATGTACTAGTTTAAATTTAACACATTACAAATTTCATAAACCGTTTCATCAACCACTTGTTCTCGTTATTTATTACTATGGCAAAGGCTAGAATTTAAAACATTAGATTTCAGCTTTTTTCTGCTTTTAAAGATTAATAAATCATTGCAATTACTTTATTTTAGATTCAAAATATATTTCTTTATACCTGATGTTTCATGGAATCAAGGACAAACCATCTCTTCTTCCATCCCTTCAGTTTGAAGGCCCCTCTCTTGTAGAGCCAGCCCTTTTGTGTAACATGCTCATTAGAGCTCTGGGGATATCGCTCATACATCTGGTTTGTAGTTGTTGTCATTGCTGCAGAAGATAGACATAAAATAATGAGACATTACATATAATTAAGGAAGTAAAATGCTTTGTCACAACTATTATGAAATATAATATAATCACTGTCAAGTAAATGCCCATTTTTTTTTATTTAATCATTAAACATATCATTGTAAGTAGAAGCATAAAATCATCGAATAAACTTAGGGAATGCGCCAGTAATCTGACCAATGCGCTCAGCAACTGGGGCCTGTATGGTTCTGGTCTCTGACAGGCTGGGTCGGGACACGCTGGAGCTACTGTTGGAGGAGTCACTGACGGCCTTCAACTTGGTGCAGTTCTTGGGCACGCTGCTCTGGCACTTCTCATGGCAGTTGTAGCCGCAGTCTATACAGTGCATGCCTGAAATACAACACATACTGGAATACCAGACATAGAATGGTGGGACCATAGACAGGTTGCTAGGTTGAAAATTTTCCAAAGATAGGATGAAAATTTAAGTTTATTGTTATCATAGCTTCAAAAAGTAGCCAGGTAAATTAAATGTTAAAAATAGCTTTTTGTTGCACCAGCTATCCTAACCTATGAAACCTCTGCAAGGAGCGCTTTAAGGAAATTCAGTAAATTCATAAAATCCATCAAGTCTCTGGCTGTTTTGTGGTAAGGTATTATCCCAAAGAGCTTTTTATACAAGTAGAAGCTAAATTTACAAATATGTTAATGGTTATACACTAAACAGAATTGTTTAAGTAAGGATGACATTACAAAGCTTTATCAAGATCATCCCAGAACACTTAATTGTAACTTTTATTGATCACTCAGGGACAACTTTTGTCCATTCAGCACTTATATACATCTCATCTATGCTGTTTCACATTTTTGATGTCATTTCAAGAGTTCCGAATAATCCCCACAACTTAATTAAGAACTAAATAAACACTGAGAAAAATACTTGCTATTACAAATAATTAATAATATCTTACCAAGAAGGTCAATGATTTCTATATATTGTTTTAGGTTTGCATCCCACATCATAAATAATGTATCAACAGGTGACACCATCAAACCTTTTATCACAAACATTTAATATCACTATTCATGGTTGATGATGTTTAAAATGCTACTCAGACATCGTCTCCCTATAACAGAGACTTATCCTACCTGGCTTTACAAGCCCCCACAGAAGCTCAGAGCAGAGGTCACAGTTCACGGCCGTGGTGTAGGTCATCTCCTCAAATCGATGGGGCTGGGCAAAGCTCCGGGCAGCCTCTCCCAGCATCTTTCCTTTCACGAGTATCTCCAGGGTAGAGCGCTTGTGAATGGAGCGGCCATGTGACCGCGCTAGCTGCATGCTGAGGGACGTCTCACGCGGCAGGGAGTTGGGGTCTCGAGCCGGAGTCTGCAGACGGTCCCAGAATGTTTTCCACTTGCGCGGCAGGTGCTCTAGGTCTCTCTCAAGCTTTTGAATCTCCTGATAAAGGAGGGAAGGATAATGCATTATGTGACTTAATGCTTGAGATTTGTATCTGCATTAAGCTACATTCACATTGTATTCTGATATGTCGCTGAACTTGTTTATTTATATCAAGTGATTTTCTATAAATAAATTATGAAACGTTACAACATAATTATACACTTATTCTCAAATTTGTTTTTCAGCCAAATAAATATTTTTTTCCAAATTCCTGTCACTTTGGATGTTTTATGGAGCTTTATACAGAAAAAGCCACAGCAAAATAGAACGTCCTTCAGTCAAGTTTGCTTTATGAGGCCGTCGGCTAATATAGGAGAACAGCAGAGCAAGCCCTGTTTAGATTCAACAGTTTGGCACTCAGCATTTGACCCCCACCTGGAACTGCCACTGGAAGTAATCAGGCTGCTGGAGCATGACATTGTCATAGCAACCGTTCACCACGCGGCGGGTGTGTTGTCCGAGCATCTCCAGGGTCTCAGTCTCCTCGTTCTGACTGAGCTCCTTCTGAGCGACCTCGATGTCGTACGAGGGGCCATGGGCAAGATCCTCCGTCGTGAAGTAGTCCCATACCTTCAGGTTGGCAAGGTTGGAATACGGGCGCAATACCTGACAGACAGATAGGTAATGATTGACTTGCTGTTTTCCTATATTTTCAAAAATAGCTATAGATGAAGGAAATTAAATGATAATGAACAAGGGCTGTTTGTAAAACATGCATGCCCCCCATATGGGCTCTCCGTTGTAGTGACAGCCATTGTGTGAATATGTTTTTTGTCACTGTATGTCAATGACCTGTGAAATGTATCCAATTAATAGTGCAAAACCAATCAGGACCTATACTAATCAATTATATCCATTATATGATTGAGTCTTTGATTTTTTGGATTCCTTTCACACATTTTGACTTATTTGACAATATGTGAAACGTGCATACAATTTGTTATGTTTTATTTATTAATGGTAATGAAACATGTTATTTATAGCAGTTAACTCCCCTAGTCAATGACCACCATAGATAGCAATGCAATCTGATTAAAAATAGCCAAGGCTAGTGTTGTGTATTGGGCAAATGTATATAAGTGCAACTTGACCACATGACCAGTATCATGTGTTTACCACACACAGAAGTCAGTTATGTAATAGACCATTAATTCCACTCCCAACTTTGGCCACTTGCCAAGATACTGACCAGTATCAGATGGGGTTGTGAAACTGTGTAAACAGTGAACACCAGTCCATGTAATACTGGCCTACCACTTGTACTAGTTGATTTGGAGTTAATACAGTAATGCATGTACAAATGAGACACTAAGCCTAAAAGTTAATTGTATGTGCCTCTGAAAACTAACCAGACGAGTGGGTTGAAATTTACAATCTTTACTTGGCATTTGAGGAAATCTGAACTCTCAGGGTTTGGATAGAACATCCCCAAATTAACTTTTCTTTACACTGTTGTTATTTTTGTTCAATACACAAATATTAACCTAACTTTACAAATCCTGTACAGTAAAGGAAACTAAATCTAAGTTGATATTTTAATATGCTTGATCCTATTTATGTATTAACATTGTTTTATACATACAAACTGTGTTGCTGTTTTTCAATTAACAAGCAGATTAAAAATTAATTATATTTTTATGTATAATTTGAATTGACAAAATTAAATGCAAGTTGCGTAGCAAGAATTACATGTTTGATTTATTGTCAGTGAATCGTGACATTTTCTCAATGTTTCAGACCACCAGTTTGTCAAAGCTATCAACCGCTTGGATGGTCAAGCTAAATAGAATTGACTCAGCAAATCACAACTGTCCTGTTGCCATATAATATTACATATCATATTACATTGGTTTTTTAAATGTTGAATTCTCACGTCATTTCCATAAACATAGTATTTACTGGCACAGAAACAAAGGCTTATACATCATTATGAATTAACATGTGTCAAAAATTCAATTTGTAAGTCTCTTTACTGGACAGTGTGAAAACAGAATAAACTAGTGACCTGAAAATCAATAGGGGTCATCTGCGAGTCACGATCAATGAAGTGTCATGATCCTAGGCAAAAGCGTTCTTGAGTTATCATCCAAAAATCATTTTACTATTTCGGGTCACCGTGACCTTTGACCGTGTGACCTCAAAATCAATAGGGGTCATCTGCGAGTCATGATCAATCTACCTATGAAGTTTCATGATCCTAGGCATATGCATTCTTGAGTTATCATCCAAAAACCATTTTACTATTTCGGGTCACAGTGACCTTGACCTTTGACCTAGTGACCTCAAAATCAATAGGGGTCATCTGCGAGTCTTGATCAATCTACCCATGAAGTTTCATGATCCTAGGCGTATGCATTCTTGAGTTATCATCCGGAAACCATTTTACTATTTCGGGTCACCGTGACCTTGACCTTTGACCTAGTGACCTCAAAATCAATAGGGGTCATCTGCGAGTCATGATAAATCTACCCATGAAGTTTCATGATTCTAGGCGTATGCATTCTTGAGTTATCATCCGGAAACCATTTTACTATTGCGGGTCACCGTGACCTTGACCTTTGACCTAGTGACCTCAAAATCAAAAGGGGTCATCTGCAAGTCATGATCAATCTACCCATGAAGTTTCATGATCCTAGGTGTATGCGTTCTTGAGTTATCATCCGAAAACCATTTTACTATTTTGTGTCACCGTGACCTTGACCTTTGACCTAGTGACCTCAAAATCAATAGGGGTCATCTGCGAGTCATGATCAATCTACCTATGAAGTTTCATGATCCTAGGCGTATGCGTTCTTGACTTATCATACGACAACCACCTGGTGGACGGACGGACCGACCCACCTACCGACCGACCTACCGACCGACATGAGCAAAGCAATATACCCCCTCTTCTTCGAAGGGGGGCATAAAAATAGATTTTGGTCAATATATGTCATATGAGTATTTAAAGATTAATAAAAGGCTTTGTCACAGATACAAGACCCTTTTAATTAAAAACCCATATATTGGTTTACTACAGGTAACTGTAGGGCCCTTACACCTGTGAAAGAGATGGAAATCAGATGAAAGAACATGTTATTTAAACAAGAGGGACAAGATGGCCCTAGTTCGCTCACCTGAGAGGAGTCGGTTCATTCAACCTTTACCAAACGTCAAACTTGACCTAGATATTGTCCAGACAAACATCCTGGTCAAGTTTCATAACTATTGAACCAAAACTCTGGCATATGGAGTGTTTTAGTTTTTGTAAGATTTGACCTGGTGACCTATATTTTGAGTTGACCCCCCTTACCAAACATCAAACTTTGCTTACAAAAATAAATATTATGACCAAGATTCATAAAATCTGAAACAAAATTGTGACCTCTAGAGTGTTTACAGTGATTTTGTATAATATAATGAAAATTTGGACAATCTAAGAGCAATAATTATGGCATTAATTATGTGATATATTAAAAAACCAATCTTTTGACCCAGTTTCATGATGATTGGGCAAATCATGTGACTTCTAGAGTGTTCTTAAGCTTTTTTTACTATGTATAAATATAAGAAAACTGCCCCCCCCCCCCCCGGCAGCCATGTTATTCAACTGACCGGAACCATTTTCGAACACAACTCTCATATCAAGGAAACAAATGTTCTGACCAAATTTCATGAAAATTGGGCCAAAAATGTGAGTGTTCACATGTTTTCACTATATACATATAGAGAAAAATGCCCCGCCCACTGGCGGCCATGTTTTTTCACCGATCTGGACCATTTTCAAACTTGTCCGAGATATAAAAAACAAACAATGTTTTGACCAACTTTCATGATGATTGGGCAAAAATTGTGACTTCTAGAGTGTTTACAAGGTTTCTCTATAGCCAAATAAGGAAAACTGCCCCGCCCACTAGCGGCCATGTTTTTCAACGGACCAGAACAGCTTTTGAACTCAACCAACATATCATTAAGACAAACATTTTGACAAAGTTACATGAAGATTGGGCATGAAATGTGACTTCTACAGTGTTTACAAGTTTTTTCTTTTTATGACCTAGTGACCTAGTTTTTGACCCGGCATGACCCAGTTTCGAACTCGACTTGAGATTTCATTGGGACGAAGCTTCTGACCAAGTTTCATGAAGATCGGACAATAAATGTGGCATCTAGAGTGTTTAGGAACAAATGTGGACGGACGGACAATCGACGGACAAAGATCGGTCACAAAAGCTCACCTGAGCAATCAGGTGAGCTAAAAAAAGTCAAATGTTTTACAAAACTAAAAGCCAAGCTTACATTTTCCTGGTCACCAGGGCTGTACATAAAGTTATAGAACAGAGGCGACTTTCGATGCAGCTTGTCAATGTAGTCCCAGATCGGCACTCCCAGGCTGCCCTGCTGAAAGTGCTTCTGAGTAAACCCAGCCTCCTCATCAAGATCGTCCAATCGGTGAGCTCTCTTCTCCTCCAACAGCCAACCAGCTTCCATGCGCTCAAGTTCATTGTCAAGCATGAAAGTGCGGAAGCGGTTTGAGATGTAGTGGTAGGCCAGGAACTTAATGTAGTACTGGTTGAATTCGAATGACAGTGGAAATTGATGATGGACCTGGGAAAAGATTTTTTTGATAAGTTTACAAGGGTGGGGCATAAAACTATTTTACCTTGTAAATATTGACCGCGCTCTGTGAAAAGGGAGTTTAATACATGTGCATAAAGTGTTGTGCTAACTGCACAGGCTAATCTGGGAAAATACTTCATGCATTAAGCACCCTTTTAACAGAGCACGGCCCAACTTGCAGATATACAAGCACTAGTACAACAGTTGCGTGTTCAGCCTTTGATAATGATTGCATCTATAGGATAGAGACACATGTTCTTGTTGTAAAAGCACTGGTATTTGTTTTTTATTTAAATAATCTGAATTTTCTACCAAAAGTTTCCCAAAGAAGTTCTTACACTTTAAAATAAAAATAAACAATACTTTTGAAATGTGTAAGTTCTTAATTGGTTTTAATACTTAATAACAGAGCTCCAGATAAGGTTTTGTGAAATTCTTAAATTACTATCAGATTTTCAAAAAGAATTCTTAACTCTGAAATTTTATTCTTAAGGTTACTACTAAGTTTTGGAAAATTCTTTTTTTTTCTAATTGACCTAAAAATAAATAATAATGGTTATTTTCATGCAAAACAATCAAAATCAACATACTAGCAACTTAATTTATACGAGTTCAACAGTGTCTTTTCAGTATTATACAATTTTATTTTTTAAATACCTTCATATGCCCAAACTGTGCTTAGATTGCATGCCTTAGATTAATTTTTACATATTTCACAATGAAAACGGGTCTCCCCTTCAATCTGTTCAACGATTAGCAACTGGACTTGTCCCTTCCACTCGTTAAATGTTTTTTTTTGTGTTTAAGTTTGGACCCGTCGTGTCGCGTTTTTGTTTAGCTTTTCCGACTGTGTCAGCAAGTGAACATACAACATCGTATAAGATCTTTACTATAATGTCTTTCTAAACATTTAACTTCGGCTCACTTTGCGTACAATATGTTAAAAGCGTGTTTTTGGACGCTTTGCAGTTTTTTAGGACGCTCTCTGGGCGCCGCCATTGTTTTTTGACAGATAGACTGTATACGCCGCTTTTATTGGAAAAAAATGCGCTTTGTTAAACAAACCCGATAACCATTCTATATATGCACCGCAAAGATCTTTAATACGCGAAAAGAACTCAATAAAAATTGATACGAATCGATGTAAAAATAATATTCATAACTTGATTTTGTAATTCGTAATGGTACGACAAGATTTTAAAATAAATATGTAACAGACTTGAAAATAATTCGTTATTACGAAAATACGACCCTTATCTGGAGCTCTGCTTAATAACATTTCAATTTGTTTCTTACAAAAGCATAATTTAGTGACTACATAATTATATCCTCACATAATTGTTGCCGAATCTAAATTTACTATTTACTTTTTATTTTTCATGAGTGGTTTATTTGAATTGCAAGTCCTTTTCAAAATCAATCAGGCATATAATAAGTTAAGCTAATCACTTAGTCCACATTGTTATGCCAGAAGCCCAAATCAGAGGTAGGAGGAGAATTGTTGCAGAAAAAAATTCACGACCAATCACCACACAACTTACATGGGTTTTACCGACAGAGCTAGCAGAAGAAATTCACAGCTCTTCTTCATATACACTATCTGTTGTTAACATAATCCATACCTGATGAACCACATCCAACCACTGAAGAAAGATGGGTGCAAACCCGCTGGCCTGGGTCGCCTGGGTCTGGTTGCTCCGGTGTGTGAACCGGTGCCCGAACGATAGCCACTCCTTTTCGACAAGAGCCTTGAACCCATCAAGAGTTCGATAGAAGGGGTCAAGGAGAAGCTGAGCAAGGGCGACAACTTGTGTAGTGGCGTCCCAGCCATCCTCCAGGCACACCATGACAGAGGAGCCCTGTACGTCCAGGAGATCAACAGTGGCGCCAGCCAGCTGCAGGATGTTCTGGAGCTGTGGAAGTGGAATGGAGAGTAGTTTATCAGGGGTGTAGGTAAGGTTTAAAGTACACTGATGAGTTAAACAAGTAGGAGATGGAATTAAGTTTATTTTTAATGAACCTTTAGAAATTGGACATGTGTTGTTTGCAAGTTTGGTTGACATAGCAGAATGATCAACCTGCCTCCAGCGTCTTAATGAATGAAACCTTTGGTGAAGACAAAAGCAGAAAATAGGCACGTTGCTTAAACACATACTTTGTGTCTCCTTACTGTCCTCACACTTTTGCATACAATCTTTGCAAATATTTATGAAAGCACATACAGGCATAATTTAAAACAAGAGGGATATTATGAGAATCAGATTAAAGAAAAGCACAGATATTGTCAAAACAATTATAATGACCAAGTTTAAACAAGATTGAGTTATAAATGTGGCATATAGTGTGCTAATATTGATTTTCTAAGAATGACATAGTGACCTTACGTTTTGACCCACATTCAAACTAGGCCTGATATTGTCAACACAAACATCTGACCATGTTTCGTGAAGATTATGTCAAAATTAAAGTGGTGTCCTCTGGTGGCACATGTATTTAAGTTTAATAAGATTTGACCTGGTGAAATAGTTTTCTAAACACGCAACCCAGATTCAAACGAGGTCTGTATTTTTTCACAAAAAACATTCTGATCAAGATTCATTACAATGGGATCAAAGTGAGACCTCCATAATTGTAACAAGATGCACAATCCCAGACATAAACTGACCTAATTAGCCCACATTGATCACTTCTTGCTCCAATGAGCAAATTAAATTCTTATCAGTGTTTTCATATATTCCTTTTGATGAAGCCTATATATTTTATAACAAGCCTGTTATTTGTTTCTTAAACGACCAATAGTTAAAAATGGCATCATTTAATAAGCTGAATGAGTTTAGCAGAAAGGACCAACAAATATGAATGCAATAATTTGTATTCTTCACTTTACGCATGTCTGCAATTATGTTGAAAATGATTTTTTCAAATATAATTTATATTGCACATTTGTATGTTATGAGGGTGAATCAGTCAGTCAATTTATTAGATTGTGGCCAAAAAGGAAATGTTTAAAAAGAATTGCTCTCTATCCAAGGAATAATTAAAAAATAAAGATAGATTATAACATGTGAATCTAGTTTTACGACTACTGGATTTAAAACAAAGATTTTTTTCTTATTTTCAATTCCATACTCACGCTCCGTCTCAATTACATCAGACAATTGACTTTCAACCACAAATCCATTACATGATATAAAGACTCATGAAGCAGGTAAATCCCACCTGTGGCAGCCAGCCAGACTCCTCGACCGCATGCAGGAAAGTCCCTTCCGGTCCCTGGCCTGAGCTGGGCACGCACGCACGCATCAGCTTCTTGAAACTGGCCTTCACATACCGCACCTCATAGAAATCCACCGGGATAAAGTCACACTTTGGGAAAGACTCCATCTTCACACCCTGGAAGGAATATAACAGCTATTACAAAAGCTAGGGAAACAGACTTTTACACCTGGTACAGGTAATAAGATGCTTACAATTGTATTAAACCTCAAGACTATAAATTTGCCATCTTCATTCCTTAGTAGTCGAGTTATAAATGAAATATATCTAAAGAGTGAAAAGCTCTATGTTAAGAGCAAATGTACAAGTTAAACTAATCTGGTTTGATTGCGTAATTGACTGGAAATTATTCCTCACAACCTCTGACAAATTTTAAAAAAATTCAGTAATGACATAATAAGCTTCAGATGACTAATTTCATAAAACAATATTGCATGTATTTATAATGTTTAAAAGACAACACGCAGTTAACATATTCAATGCAAACTGGGTTTTTAGATACAACTGTAGTACTTATAAATGATATTTTGGGTGTACATTTTAGTAGATAATGACATTAAGGACTTAAAACTTTAAGACAAATTTCAAAAGCGTATCCAGATGGGGACACATTTTATTATAAGCAAAAAACAATATGGCCTTGATCCCCCTAGATTGCTTCCCTTAGAGGGGCTCGGTCAGTTTTGAACCCAGGGAAAAATCTGTGTAGAGGTCCACAATTTGAAGTCACATACCAAATATAAATTAAATATTATGCATTTTACCACACCTCCTGCCTCCAGGCATTGCCTATTGTGAACCCAGGCGAATGATGGTAGGAGATTAGGAGAAGACCACCAGGTGAAGCTGTACTCCAAATATTTTCCTTAGGGCCTTTCAGTTTTGGGGATGCTTTTAAATTATGTATTATAAGTCTATATAAATCATTTGACCTGTGGGCCATGGTCAGTTTCAACCCAATGGTCAAGATTTCAATCAACATAGTAGAGAACCACTAGCATGATAAGAATACACTTCCACTAGACAATTTTACATACGCAATATTAAGCCAATGAGCCTAGCAGTATCATGAAGATATTTTAAGTTTCCATTTTAAAAATCCACTTTTAGCTCTAGTGAACATATGCAGCGGACAAGAATAATTTGAACAGCTTTGGAAGATAAGTGTTGTCCAACAGGTGTTCTCAGGTGATATAATAACTGGACAAATCAATTATGGTAAAACTGGCTTTGCCTTAACCAACGTGCACATTCTTACCTTCATTTGTGTCTTCTCTCCAAGGACATATAGTGATACTTTCTTCAGACCCTGCACCGAATTGTGGATGAGGTCCCCTGATTGACTCACATCTCCATTGGGGTGAGAGAACCGGGCTGGATCAAACGTGCTTGTCCGGTTGCGTTCCTTGGAGCTGCCAATCCGGGTGAGTGCTGAAAGGCATGAGCATGAGATAAGAATTAAATGTTTAAGATAATTTTCTTATGCGAATAAAAGAGTTTCTTAGTGATGATATATTAGCCAATCTACATCCCCCTGAAATTATTAATTCAGATTATACGATAAATATACTTATTTTACTGATGGCCATCTTTCTAGACAAAATGTTAACAGAAATAGATCACTAAATGTATATTATTTTAAAGTTATACTGTCCAGAAATCAGGTATAAATATCCTCCATAGTAAGACTTTATAGTTATATATTACAGGTAAGTGTGAATGCTCTCATTTAACAATTATGTTAGTAATTGAGGCAACATGTTCAGAAACCCAGCTATCAGCACAAATATACTTCTACGACTACGATCTTCTAAAGCAAGAGAGAAAGAAAGACTGCTAAACACTGCTATAATTATATAAACATTTAAAAGAAAAACTAGATCAAATGCATGAATGTGTACAAACATTGACCACCAAGAATACTTTTAGTGTTGAATTCAGAATTGATAACTGTGCTTTGGTTATTCAATTTTCAAGCATTGCCTCGAACAAAAGAATTACAACAATTAATTTAAATGCTAAAATATATCAGTAAAATTCGTATTCATTCATGAAAAAAAATCAACATAGTAATTATGCAAAAAGAAAGAGTTTTATTTAAATTTAACACTTCTTAGTCAATAAATCTTTTAAATCTTTTTGTATTGATTTCACCAATTTGAGCATCAATAAACCAAATGTCCAGTCACCTGAACCCAGTGCACAAGCAGTAAACTCAGTGTCCAACTAAAACATAATAGCCAAGTACATGTAGCTCTAAAAGGCACTATTAATTCAGTAATACCGGCAATCTTTTTGCCAGCAACCTGCATGCAAAGTCTTAAATAAATATGAAATATATAGTTTTAAAGTTATATTATAAAGATTGCCTCAGGGGCGATTTAAATGCTTACCATTTCAAAGTCTTCAAACATCTATATTGAGAATTAACACTTCCCAAACCCACAGATGCTTAATTCTAAGATTTACTCTCTTTTGATGTATTTAACTCTAAAAATCACTCTATCTATACATAAATGTAACATCAAATAAGGGGAAGAAAACATGTGTATTTAGAAATTCACAGTTCATGGAAGGACATTTAGTCCCAAAACAAAATTAATATGGCCACCTTAGGATCAAAGGAGCCTTACTAAGTTAGATGGGGCAAAGAAGCCCTTTAATACCAAGGTGGGTTTTCAAGAAGACGCAAGCACAAAAATTTATTATTAGTACCCCATTCTATTTTTATGATTTAAATAAGTTGCATCTACCTGTATACAGTTACAATTCCAAACATGACATCACAAGATGGTCTAAGTATTACGTCACACCATGACCAAATATAGAAGGGAATATAGATACATTTTTTCAACTAGGTCAACTTTCACAGGGGGTGGCTAAGCCATCCAAAAATGGAATCATTCCAAGTCACATGTCACATAATGTGACCTACATGCAAATCAATGAGCATGGCTATTAAGGGCTCTGCATTCGCAGACATTACAAGACAGTGTAATTTACTTGAAATATAGCCTATCCTTGGCCGCCGTGGCAGAGTAAAGACTGAAAAACAAAGTATGTCTTTTACATTAGATGGGGGCATGATAATGCTATTTATTACATATTGGTATGTTTTGCTAGCATTATATTGCTGGGGTATATATCTAAACAAATATGGAGTCGTACTGTTGCAAGCTTATGATAATTATAAGAGCAACTTCATGCAAATATGGGTCTTATGTCGTATGCAGCCAGGGTAGCTACAAACCAGGGCGCACATTTGTGCAGTCTTAACAGGAGCTCCTCTGTAAGCTTTAAAATCTAGCAAGGTTACAGGGTATCAATAGTGGACAGCAAAGACACTGAACTTACTGCCGGAATGTGCAGGCAGGTCTGTAGCTTTACTGATTGCATATGACGTGAGCCCCATTTTCTTATCAAAAGGCTCGTATGATAGACTACATTTAATGTTGCAAAAACCGGTTGATACAAATTGTAAGGACATATACCAATAAAATTAATTAATTCTTAATATTGGTGCACAGGTATAATTTGAAATATACATAAGACAGATCATAAAGCATCAATTAAATTTGCTCATTTAATTGTGACTTAGTCAATGAAGCAGGCTGCACTTCATGCTTACTACACAAGACAGTCAGAAAAACTCAAATGGGAACACAAAATCCCCAACCATCACCTGTGCTACATTGACAGAAAATGTTGTTTTTCAGCTCTTACTATATATAATGCTACATAGAAAGATATAAGTTTTCAATACTAATAACTCTATAAAGTATAAATATGCCTGTCATGCAAAGTGTTGATTTCAAAGTTTCAATAGGTGTAGACATTGACTGAGGCTAAAATAAATTGTATTAAGTACACTACAATTTTGTAGAATACTTTCAAAATGTTATTCATGCTACATGATGTGTTAAAATATAATTTATAATTTGTCTATGTTGCAGTGAAATGAAAAAAAGCAATACCTGGTCTAAAGTAAGAGACATTTGTAAAACAATGATACCCCAAAACTACCAAGTCCATAAAATATCCTGTTTATATATATATATTTTTAATGCATTGCCCCATGACCTTAACCTGTAGTTTTTAATTTTTCTGTGACCATGGCAAGTCATGTTTCATTCCACTGTTTCCTTGACCTGTCATGTTTCATGTCCCTGTGACCATGACCTGTCTTATTTCAATCAATTTTGATCTTGAAGAGTTATGTTTCATTCAACTATTTCCTTGACCTGTCAGGTTACATTTCCCCCATGAACTTGACCTTTGATGTTTCATTACCATTCGACCTAGACCTGTCAGGTTTCATTTCCCTATGACCTTGACCCGTAAGATATCATTCTACAGTGACCTTAAAGTGTCATGTTTTATTCCCACGTGACTCTGACCTGTCAGATTTAATTCCTCTGTGACCTTGACTTGTCAGTTTTCTAATCTGCATACAAATTTAACAATCTTTCTTCCCTAAATTGTATTAACCTGCATACAAATTTCTACAACCTAGAGTACAGCAATCTCAAAATATATCGAGGAAACTATTTTCAAGTTACAATCACTACAAACTTGACCTCTCACTAGTTGACCTCAAATTGTACAGACTAATTTCGTTCATGATCAGTAACCAGCGTACTAAACTGGACAATTTAGGACAAACACCATATTGGACCTTCGACCTGTGTACTTCAAAATCAACAGGCATTCTGCTTTCCTACCAAGAAATGAGCATTTTTTTAACCAACTAAAAAATGATAGTAGTTTAAAGTCTTCTCTATACATAACATTGAAACAAGACGGCATACAGCCAATCAATCAAATATCATGACCAACTGACAGACAAAACAAGCGAAGGAATTAATTATAAGGAATATAATTTATGTATATTTTTCAAAAGAGGTGTGCATTGTGTGTTTTTTTCATTTCATTGCAATTTGTGAAGATGAAAAGTGTTACACAAATTAGTATCAATGTGGATATAAGTACCCTCCAAACTGGCTGCTAGTCTATTTTTGCCCACTGAAATGATCAGGTTAAATTGTAAGTAACATGAGATTTAAGCGACAGAGATGAGGGTGCATCAAAACTAGCATGTAGGACAAATATTGACTCACACTGAAGGCATTATGGTGTTCTAAAGTCTATGAGGGCAAGTTAAAATAGAAGATTTAAGAAAAACCTTGAACAAAATCTTATACGGGAATCGTTATTAGATTTAAACATCATATGACACTGTGAGTTGATAAAACAAGAGATGTCAGAGGACAGCGCGCTCGACTATTTGAGTGCTTGCCATTATAACGTAAGCCATCATGGGGAAATTGTTCATATTCAATAATTTATTAGACGATCTTTCAAAAATAAAAAAAGGAAAAAAAAAACAAGAGTGCCAAACTGTCACAAGATACGCCCGTTCGAAGGTTTTGGACACCATGCTCAATGCTTGAAATGCACTAAGTGACCTCAAGACCTAGTTATTGACTTGGCATGACCCATATTTGAACTTGACCTAGATATCATTTAGATGTAACATCTGACTAAATTTGGTGAAGATCAGATGAAAACTACTTCAATTAGAGAGCGGACACCATGCTAAATGCTTTAAATGCACCATGTGACCTCGTTTTTGACCGGGCATGACCCATATTCGAACTTGACCTACATATCATCTAGACACAACTTGTAACCAAATTAGGTGAAGATCAGATGAAAACTACTTCAATTAGAGAGCGGACACCATGCTAAATGCTTGAAATGCACTAAGTAACCTCGTGACCTAGTTTTTGACCCGGCATGACCCATATTTAAACCTGACCTACATATCATATAGACACAACTTTTGACCAGATTTGGTGAAGATCGGGTGAAAACTACTTCATTTAGAGAGCGGACACCATGAAATCCTTGAAATGCACTAAGTGACCCCATGACCTAGTTTTTGACCCGGCATGACCCATATTCCAACTTGGCCTAGATATTGTCTAGACTCAACTTCTGAGCAAGTTTGGTGAAGATCGGATGAAAACTATTTGAATTAGAGTCCGGACAAAGTGGTGCCGTTGAAAATGCACTAATTGACCCTATGACCTAGTTTTTGACCCGGCATGACCCATATTCGAACTTGGCCTATATATCAACTAGATGCAACTGCTGACCAAGTTTGGTGAAGATCGGATGAATACAATTTGAATTAGAGTCCGGACAAAGTGATGCCTTCCGCCCGCCGCCCGCCCGCCGCCAAGGGGTTTCACATAATACGTCCCGTATTTTATACGGGCGTATAAAAATTGGGGGGGGGGGTTGAGAGGGGGTATAATGTGGGGTGTGGTCATTAATTAGACGATCTTTCAAAAATAAAAATAAAAAAAACAAAATTTGTGTTGTTTCGTCAAAGAATTAATAAAATGTGATCATTAATAAAGAAGTTATGGAAATTTAAGCAAAATATTCAATTATCTAAGTGTAAAAGGGGCCATAATTATGTAACAAGAGCACCGCATAACGGGTGCCAAGCTCGGCTGCGAAAGCTTGTCAGATTGTTTTTTTTTTTTAAAAGGTCACAGTGACCTTGACCTTTGACCTAGTGACCCAACAAGAGATGTGTTTGTCAGAAACACAATGCCCCCTACTGCGCCGCATTTAAATAAAAATATTATTTATAAATTGGCAGGTATAGTAATCATCTCCCTTTAAAGGTTATTACTTCCCTTGAATTTTGTCCAATCCAATCAGGGGGGGGGGGGGGGGGGGAGGGAGGGTCTCACAGTCAATTATGACCATGTCAGACATCACTGACAATCAAGGCCTGTGGTTTAAAAGAGATCATAGCCAGAGTTTTTTTCTTTTTCATAAAATAAGTCCACAGGTATGTAATAACCATCAAAGAAATGATAATTATATCATTAAAAAAAACCTTTGACAAATCAATCATTTGGGTTATAAATGATCTAAATAATAAATCTGTACAGTAACTGTGAAAAGAACTTCAATTCTTGGTAAGGAAATATATAATATGAGATTTATAATTATATAAATTACTTCCCTTTAAAATAATTGTCTGTAACAAATCTCTATTTTTAGTAGCAAATAATTAAAGTCACTATCACGCTCACCAATACATACGGCTACTGTATTATGCTATATAAAAACATTCGACAACAAGTAGTACCATACGATGGTTAATTACAATAGGAAGACCCTAAAAACAAGTAACATTGATGTAAAAACGTTATATTACAAGCATTCAGCAATTTTTAAGCATCTAAATACCTTAATATCGTTCCACGATGTAATCTACTTTCGCTTTCGAGTCAGGATCGGATTCATTCGGGTTGCGTTCATTTGCATAATTTATACAAGCCATTTTCTCATTCGCTAAGTTCCAGTTACCCAGAATTCATTTTGATTTCACAGAATGATTATTCATGAGAGCTACGTCATGCTTCCGACGCTTACCGTATCCAATCTCGTGTTTGCCCGTAAATGTTCGGATATTTCATGGGAGATATAAATGGAATTATTTGTGGCCACAAAAAAATAAAAACGAGCATTTTGTATCTCGTTAAATCAATTCTACCAGACGACATCTAACGTTGAATTTTTGCATTTTGCTAAAAGGAACATTGATTTTTTAATGGGTAAGCTTTATTTAACGAAATATTCGATATTTTTGAGCGTGATTGTTACTTTAAAAGCCACTACCGAGACGGTATATTCACCACTCAAAATGTGCAGCTCCATGAGGTACACATGCAAGCCAAATATATAAAGTGGCTATGTTCAATATTGAATGATTATCTCCCTTTAAAGCTTATTACTTCCCTTGAATATGTATTTTTTACTGTAGACCGTAAAGGATGACCTTGACCTTTTACCACAATGTGTTTGTCAGAAACACAATGCCGTCTACTGCGCCGCTTTGATTTATTTAACAAAAATATATGCGTGGGTAGGTCAGATAACTATGTCCATTTAAAGCTTATTACTTCCCTTGACTTTGTTTTTTCGACCCTAGACCTTGAAGGATGATATTCACCTTGAAATTTTACCACTCAAAATGTGCAGCTCCATGAGATAAACATGCATGCCAAATATCAAGTTGCTATGTTCAATATTTAAAAAGTTATGGCCAATGTTAAGGTTTTAGTACGACGCCTACGGCGGACAGCGGACGATGAGCTGGCTATGACAATAGCTCGGGTTTTCTCCAAATACAGCCTCGCTAAAAATGCTTGATACAGTGGTCTGCTCTTGTTTATAGGTAAGGGTCATGTTGGTAAACAAGTATGCAAAATATAAAAGCAATATGTCAAAGGATATAGGAAATATTTGGGGTAGTACACAAACTTTAACATAGATTTATCAATAATATGCATATTCTAAGTATAAAAGGGTCAATAATTATGACAAAATGCTTGATAGAGTTGTCTGCTCTTGTTTATAGGTTGGGGTGATGTTGGTAAACAAGTATGCAAAATATGAAAGCAATATGTCAAGGGACAATGAAAATAAATGGGGTAGTACGCAAACTTTAACATTTGCACGCTAATGCAGACGCTAACGCAGACGCTCACACCGACGCTGGGGTGAGTAGGATAGCTCCACTATATATATTTCATATATAATAGTCGAGCTAATGATATCAATTTCTATCATATCAGTTTCTGTTATATACATCCAAGTATTACATAGCGTCAAATAATGAACGATATAGCATACATCTACTGGCTATGCAAGCTTGATAAAGCATGATGTCAAAGTCACCAGTTTCAAATCCAATAACTCGCACATGTTAATCATCATAGCATGGTGCATTTATTATTGTAGATAATGATACAGTTTCCAGGTACACCACAGCAAATGCTACAAAGCATGTAATAAACTGAGAATTGAAAGATCCTGAAATATACAGAGCTTAAAATAATACTGATTGTTACTTTATTGTCATTATTTGCGAGTGATATTACTTAAATGTGACGAAATAAGCAAGAAAATAAAGTATTTCTAACTAAATTTATTAATGGAGGATTAATATTGACATTGGCAGACAAAGACTTCAGCATAAAAGGAACACAGTTTTCATTATTTTTTTTGAAGACACATCTTGAATATTACCGATAGGAGCAAGTTATTTTAAAGCATATGGGCCGTGCTCTGTGAAAAAGGGGTGTAATGCATGTTTGTAAAGTGTTGTTCCAGATTAGCCTGTGCAGTCCGCACAGGCTTATCAGGGATGACACTTTCCACCTAAACTGGATTTATGCTAAGAAGAGACTATCTGTAAACAAAAATACCATAAAAGCGGAAAGTGTCAATCTGGGACGACACTTTACGCACATGCATTTAACTCCTTTTAACAGGGCGCTGCTGATATCTGTTTGTTATACAATTTACAGTCATATACTTATCACTCACTGGAGGCCTTAGATTGCAGGCCAAAAAAATCTACAATGTATAAAAAACACACCCAAAAATGACTGCATATCTTTATTACATAACTAACAATTAAGTTAATTCAATATAAGTTGTTGCTATCATATACCTTTATACACATGTTGTAAATATCAAAAGTACATGTTGACTGATATAAGCTTTAAGATACTATTTAAAACATCATTTTTTCAAACAAAATCCAAGATAGAACATAAAATTCCTTCACTTACTTACAACGGACCAAGGGTGAAACATATATATTACAAGAGGGCCTGAAAGGCCCAATGTCACTCACCTGAGATTCAAAGGAACTGACCTGTTCTGTGCAGCCCAAGATGTCATTAGAACAAATGTTCTTACCAACTTACATGACTAGTGAACACCCTGGCAGCCACGTTTTTCAACAGACCAGAACCATTTTCATACACATCCAAGATATCATTTAAACAAATATACTGACAAAGTTTCATAACGATTTATAAGTCCATATAAGGAAAAATGCCCCGCCCACTGGTGGCCATGTTTTTCAAGCAACTGGAACCATTTTCAAACTTGTCCAGAATATCATTGGGACAAATCTTCTGACAAAGTTTCATGATGATCGCACAATAAATACAGCTTCTAGAGTGTTAACAAGGTTTAACAATAGCTATATAAGGAAAAATGCCAAGCCCCCTTGGCGGCCATGTTTTTCCACCAACCAGAACCATTTTCGAACTCATCAAAGATATCATTGGGACAAATCATCTGACCAAGTTTCATGATGATCGGTCAATAAATGTGACCTCTATAGTGTCAACAAGGTGTTACAAAAGCATGATATATAGCCGTATTAGGAAAAATGCCCCCCCCCCCCCTGGTGGCCATGTTTTTAAGCAACGGAAACCATTTTCGAACTCATCCAAGATATCATTTGGACAAATCTTCTGACCAAGTTTCATGAAGATCGGAACATAAATGTGGCCTCTAGAGTGTTAACAAGGTTTTACTATAGCCATATAAGGAAAAATGCCCCACCCCTTGGCGGCCATGTTTTTCAACCAACCGGCATCATTTTTTAACTTGTCAAAGATATTATTGGGATGAATCTTCTGACCAAGTTTCATGAAGATCGGACAGTAAATGTGGCCTCTAGAGTATTAACAAGATTTTACTATAGCCATATATAGCCATATAAGGAAAAATGCCCAGCCCCTTGGCAGCCATGTTTTTCAAGCAAACGTAACCATTTTCCAACTCATCCAAGATATCATACAGACCAATCTTCTGACCAGATTCATGAAGATTGGACAATAAATGTGGCCTCTAGAGTGTTAACAAGGTTTTACTAAAGCATATAAGGGAAAATGCCCCGCCCCCTGACGGCCATGTTTTTTCACCGATCTGGACCATTTTCAAACTCGTCCGAGATATCAATGAAACCAATGTTTTGACCAAGTTTCATGATGATTGGGCAAAAATTGTGACTTCTAGAGTGTTCACAAGGTTTCTTTATAACCATATAAGGAATACTGCCCCGCCCCCTGGGGGCCATGTTTTTCAACAGACCAGTACCATTTTTAAACTCAACCAACATATCATTTAGACTGACATTTTGACAAAGTAACATGAAGATTGGGCATCAAATGTGACATCAACAGTGTTCACAAGGTTTTTCTTTTTTTTGACCTAGTGACCTAGTTTTTGACCCAGCATGACCCAGTTTCGAACTCAGTTGAGGCATCAATGGGACAAATGTTCTGACCAAATTTCACGAAGATCAGACAATAAATGTGGCCTCTAGAGTGTTCACAAGGCAAATGTTGACGACGGACGACGCACGACGGACAAAAGGCGATCCCAAAAGCTCACCATGAGCAAGTTGTGCTCAGGTGAGCTAAAAAACCGTATTATTAAAAATAATTATTTGGCCTAATTATGCACTTTGTCTTGCACACATGCAAACAGATATTGTATTACTAGAATTTACAGCTAAAGGTTGAAAGTGGATCTGATGACATATATATGTCCAAGATTCTACAGTGATCCTTCTAGTTCACCTGGTATAATACGTACCAAATGCAAATAATAAACAGAAAGTAGGCCTACTATGAATTAGCACAAACAAAACCTGAAATTCAAGCAATAAACACACATATATCTTGTGCAAAAGCATCATAAAAGCAAAGCATGTATAAATGGCTAGACAACAACATCTAGCTGTGCCCCAATGGGGACTCCAAGCTCTACACTGCCGGGGATGAGTGACATAAGCTGTGGGGATTGGGGCATGATATTTGTCCCTGTGAATTTTAAAATGACATGTGTCCCTGTGAAATTAATTTGCAAAGTTTCCCTATGAATTTTAACAGGGCACAAGTCCCTGTGAGTTTTAACATGACTAGCATAGCTGTTTAATTATATCCCCACATTTGTTCCTGTAAATTATAACAAAGCATGAGTCCCTGTGAGCTATACCATGGCCTGCATCCCTGTGAATTGTAATATGAAAAGTGCACATGTGAATTATAAAATAGCATTTATCCCTATGAATTATTACATGGCATGTGTCTCTGTGAATTATAGCATGAGATTTGTCCTGTGAAAAATAACATGACATTCGTTCACATTATTTGCATTATGACAATGGACTGTCCTTGTTCATTTAACTTGACAATTTTCCCTGTGAATAATATTTTATCATGTTTATTTTATCATGACATGTGTTATTGTGAAAGATGAAATTAAACATCTACCTGTAAGGCATTGCATTAAATGTGTTCTTGTGAGACAATAAAGAGTTACTGTGAGACAATAAAGAGTATTTTATCATGTTTATTTTATTATGACATGTGTTATTGTGAAAGATGAAATTAAACATCTACCTGTAAGGCATTGCATTAAATGTGTTCTTGTGAGACAATAAAGAGTTACTGTGAGACAATAAAGAGTTACTGTGACATTCTACATCGCATAATTATAGAGTTCCTGTGACATATTACATGGCATATTTAGTTGCCTAAGAATATGAGGCATATGCTTTCCTCTGTATTATATGCAATGACATTGCGTATGATGTGACTTGCAATACAGGCTACATGCATTTCAAATTTAACTGTTCTATGGCTCATAAATAAGGATGTGTCACTCCAACAACTTGTAACAACAAGCAGATCATGACACATTTTGTGAAATATTGAAAATAGAGGTAACATTGAAATCAAAAGCAAGAACATTCCTAAATGTGAAATAACTTTTGTCTTTAAAGACGCATGCAAAACATGTTTTTCTTTTTTTTTTATTGATTTAAACTTTAAACAATCAAAGCAATTTAAATAAGTATATCACAATTTGGTTGCTCCTAATCTTTTTTACAAGCAATTAAGTATGATATAGTTTGTAAAATACAGACTAAGTCAAAAAAAATAAAACCCCCAAAAACATTTACAAACTCAGCAAAGAAACCTAAAATAACTGAAAAGAATGCAGCATGTGTTGCAGGAGTCAGCATGAGTGCATGGTTATGACAACATTGCGCAGAATTCATACGATTATGTCCCTTGCCACCACTGTGTCGTAGCGTATTGACAGCCCGGGAGAACATACTGCGGCGCGCAGTGTTGGGAGTGGTGTCCCCTGACAGGTGAAGCCCCACAAAGTCTCCGTTGCCCGCTGGATATCACCACACAACAAGACGGTTATCAACCAACATATACAGTGGGCACACAGATGGGTAATAGGAGGCAATATATTTGACAGGGCAAATGTAGCGAGAGTTGAATGGAAAACAAAACCAAAATTGGAAGGTTATGTGAACTTTGTCAATTTTTCATCATCCTCATAATCATCATTTTTCACAAATATCCTCAATACAACTAGAGTGTTAACATGGTTTTAATATAGCCAAAACTCAGAAATCATCCGACTTATCATGAGAACATATATTCTGACCAAACTGCATGAACATTGGACTATAAATGTGTCTCTTTAAGTGTTAACAAAAGTTTATTTAGCCATACAATGAAAACTGCCCCCTCCCCGGCCGCCATGTTTTTCAACGAATTGGAGGCATTTTTTTTACCTCATAAGAAACAAGAGATGTGTTTGTCAGAAACACAATGCCCCCTATTGCGCCGCTTTGAAGCCATTAATTTGACCTTTGACCTTGAAGGTTGACCTTGACCTTTCACCACTCAAAACATGCAGCTCCATGAGATACACATGCATGCCAAATATCAAGTTGCTATCTTCAATGTTAAAAAAGACCAAACTTTTACAAAGGTTTAAGTTTAAGGAAAGAAAAATACATTGATATTTGACCTTTGACCTTGAAGGATGACCTTGATCTTGACTTTTCACCACTCAAAATGTGCAGCTACCCGAGATACACATGCATGCCAAATATGAAGTTGCTATCTTCAATTATGCAAAAGTTATCAAACTTTAGCCAAGGTTAAAGTTTTGGGACACACACAATGAATGAATGAATGAATGAATGAATGACAGACAGACAGGCCTAAAACAATATACCCCCAATCTTTCGATCCGGGGGCATAAAAATGTTCTAACCAAGTTCCATGAAGATTGGACTACAAATGTTACTTCTCGAGTTATAACAATGTTTTATTACAGCCATATAAGGAAAACTGCCCCCCCTTGGCGGCCATGTATTTCAACTAACTGGAACAATTATCAAACTAATCATCATTAAGAAAAAAGTTCTGACAAAGTTTCATGAAGATTGGGCAATAAATAAGACTTCTAAAGCGTAAACAAGCTTTTTCTTTAACTGACCTCGTGTCCTATTTTTTGACCTCAGGTGACCCAGTTTCCAAAGCAACCAAGATATAATTGGAAAAGTCTTTGGACAAAGCTTCATGAAGATCAGACAAACCATGGAGCCTCTAGAGTGTTAACAAGGCAAAATGTTGATAATGGACAACGCATGACGGAGTAAAGGTGTTCCCAAAAGCTCACCATTAAGCACATAGTGCTAAGGTCTTATAAGGTGCAACTGATCTTATAACAGTTTTAAAACAAATTTTTTAAATAAAATTCATTTTAATTATTAAATACTTACCTGTTATCGTATGCTTATACTTTCCAAGGGGAAATAACTCATCCGGAATTTTAACTGGGAATCCGCCACCTCAATACCGTAATACAGGCCAGGTTAAACATAGTGCAATGCAACCTAGCCAAAAATCGGTAACCAACCCTCAATATTCTTTCAATATATATACAAAAATATTAATCGAATAGCGGGGTGGGAGGTGGGACTTACCGATAACAGGTAAGTATTTAATAATTAAAATGAATTTTATTTCAAAAATTTGTTTTAATGTCATAAATACTGACCTGTTATCGTATGCTGATTTTGCAGCTGCAGTGGGAAGGTTCGTATATATTTTCCCAACACAGTAGAACCCATAAACAGGGTTATCAGCTAATGATATCAAGTAATCTTCATTAAAACGGTATTAATTATGACTTCTCGGACAGAGTAATATGCTATGTCGTAAATAAGACACTACCGTTAGTGAAACCACAACAAGCCCAAACGTATACAAATTGTATTGTTGGCACTTCAGAAAACGAAGATAAAAAGATGACAAGGTGGTCGGATTCCTCCAGTAAACAGCTTAGAGCACGTCAAAAAGTGGGGTGTGATTAATATATGCCCACAAAACAGACAGAGCTCTTAATTCATGCGGTCAGATCCTAAAAAGGAATGAATCCTTAGATAGGATAAGATTAACTTTCCTTAGTCGAGGTCTAACCCCGAGAAATAGAAGCCACAGACACATCTCCCCCCCCTTTTTTGGGGAAAAGAAGAGTGTCTTTGAGAACCTCGAATGGACTTCTGACTAACACTGCTGAGATAGAACTTCAAAGCCCTGATTGCCCAAAGAAGTTTATCCTCATCTTCATGACTACCAGTTTAAGAAAACTTGGAAACTTGAAGGTAGAAGCCATATAGAGGACTTGATATTGAGCAAGGAATCCTGGCTGACACAACAAAGTGAAAACGACAGTAGATCCAACTGGAATTGGTCGTATTCAACAGAAAAAGCATGAATTTCGCTTCTCCGTATGGTAAAAGCCATAATAAGAAGGAAAACCGTCTTAAAATTATATTGGAACTGTTAATAAGCCTGATGAAAAAGGTTCATAGGGAGCTCATTAAGCATCCCAACATGTTACACAAGTCAAAACCGCTTAAGAAGGTAAAGGAACGAAAAACATAGTGTTGACGTTCCATAGTTTGGATCAGTTCCAAAATAGGTAAGACAGCACAGAGTTGCGATGACTTACACAAAACAAGGTATACGAAAGCATAATCTCTATCCTTTGATGAAGAAAAGAACAAATTTCTTATCATCAAGAAAAAGATGAGAAAAACCTCTATGTATCTAGCAGAGTGATTAAGGTAATTATGCTCTCAATTACCCAGTAAAAAATGAATTTCCATAGAACCTTTATACAGTTCTGATGGAATTATCCTTGCACAAGTAACAAGGATTGAAACTCTAACAGAAAAACGTTCTTCTGTAGAGATAACTAAAAGTTATTAATGGCCAGACATGAAGTGGCACATGTTTGGATCAGTAAAAATATGTCTCAGTGAGATATGATATTTGACCTGTGAAGAAGTTTCCTGAAAATAATTGTACAGGAGACTTAAAAGGTCGTAGAACCATAATCCCATGGTTCATTAAGTATATTTCATGAAATTATGGCAAAAACTCAGTTATTGCAAAAACTCACCAAGAAGGCAAGATATTCCAGTTTATGTCAATGGACGAATGTATAACGAATGTATAACAATCGCACACCCTGCTGGATCGATTTCTGTGAACTGCATTGTTGACGTTGTTCAGCATACCGGTATACACTGTGATATACGATCGCATAACGCTAATAACTAGCGTTTGATGATAAACAACATTCTTTGATATACTATGTACACCATGCAACTCGTCTGCAACTTCACTGCCGCGCATGCGCAATTACATTATTGAACACAACAGAAAAATAATTCGAAAGAAAGAACTGCAGGACAGAACGTCCAACAGGGCGTTGAGACGAACTGGTATGAGAAAGACGATAGAGAAAATGTGTTGTTCTTGCAAAGAACGAATAAGTTCCTGATTTCCAGTTACAAGGAGTGATAATATGATCACCTCCGTGTCTGTAAGTTAACCACGACCGATGTGTGATAGTTGAAACCATCACAAAGGAATCGTGAAAATGTGTTGTAAATGAAAAACAGCTAAAAAGAATTTTCGCTTTTCAAGATGTAGATGTGCAGGTGATATTCGTTAGGATACCACATAATTGAGAAAATCAAGATACGTTGTTCTATGTGAACGTCCATAACCTTATCTGCTCACATCTGTATAAGATGTAAGGAAGGTTGTGGTAGAATAAAATATATTCTTGCCAAGATAATCTTCTAGTCTAGACACCATGCACTGAATAGTGGTAAATAATGACAAAAAGATGGAAATCTGTGTCATTAAATAATCCCGAGATTAATACAATTATCTTAAAAATAAAGCTAAAACGGACGTAAGAAAAGACGTCTCAGCAGAAGGACCAGTGACCGGACCGGTAAATACCGACCGGTGACCGGAACCATTTGTCAAGGATGGGTGGGCAAAGAAACCACGGCAAGCCGAACTTTCCTACTCCAAACACACTTGAAAATTGGTAGAATAGGACAGTGTTTAACACTTATAAGTTTATGACCTATCTACAGAATATAGCCTCTTCTTGAACCAATAACAGGCGCCTTTAAAATCCTGGTTAATACAGGTCGCGAAGTCATCGATTACGAAGTACGGAAATATGATTGATAGTGGTACCTCCGGAATCGGAGGTGTGATGGCAGAAAAAGGTGAAAACCCTAGGGGTAACCTTAAGCGGGTCCACGCTTGCCGGTAGAATGCATGGAAGTCTTAAATTCTGACTTGATTAATCCATTTTCTTCAAGACTTCTAACCGGGACGAATTCCGAAAGGAATACGACCAGTTATAGGAAGACGGCCTGTTATGGCCAGAAGTGTAATAGAAGAATAACTTTAAGATGAGGTCCCTCCAGATCCTAGGATCTAAGATCTGAGTTCAATAGGTCCTAAGCCATCTACAAGACTGTAGCCGCTATGCGGTCAATCTGATAGGCAATCCTAGGTATCAGAACTCTTGTTGATTCCAGTAGCTTGAAAATATGCACTGCCGTAGGAGCAATAGAAAAGCAGAAGTCGATACAAATGTCGTCTTGCTAATCGTGCTAGCGTCATTAATGTGTCCCAACTGTTCCGTGACACTGACTGCAAAGTCTGTAGCCGACAGGTAAAGGCGGTTAAAACAATTCATCCTTCGGGTCTCGAACATAAATTAATAGAGGTCAAATAGTAATGTTCGACCTCAATGTTAGTCTCCGAGCCCACTTCAGCCGATCTATCTGCAAGACCAGTAGTCTGCATGTAGCCGGTTGATATAGAAGTACAAATAACAGATATAGCATGATTTGGTAACCGTCGCCAGTAGAACATCAGTATTGAAAAACACAAAAAGTCATGTAGATTGTTGAATCCATAAAATAAAGTATTCAATACAATCATAGCCAGGGGTATACAACTATGTAATGTAGACGATACCCGTGATACTAAAAATTGACTGATGAAAACACAGTGGAATACCGGTAATTGGTAAGTGGTGACCGAACCGGACCGGTCAATGACCGGTAACTGTAGCCCGGTGAACGGACCAGTCATAATATGACCGGTGACGTTACCAGTTAAAGACCGAAAAATGGTGGAATCCATATGGTCTGTTATCAATGTCAAGCACTGCTCGGAAAAGAAGATCATGCCAAAAAAATCCAATCCGATGGCGATGAGACATCACTTATTCTGACCGGTGATCAGTGATCGGTGATATGACCGATGAATGGTGACCGATGTCCGGTGATCGGGACCGGTATAATATAACTGCGTCAGAATGGAA
This sequence comes from Dreissena polymorpha, assembly GCF_020536995.1. Lineage (NCBI taxonomy): Eukaryota > Metazoa > Mollusca > Bivalvia > Myida > Dreissenidae > Dreissena > Dreissena polymorpha. The sequence continues at coordinate 93,246,201 of NC_068355.1, read as the reverse complement.
ATATCTGGTGCAGAAGAATGACCATCCACGAAGTCATCTGATAATGTTAACCGGAAAAACAACGGTAGATTATCAGTATTAATAGGCATACTTGTCCTTGTAGTCGTAGTGGAGAGAAGAACAGCTTATCCCGAAGCCTGAATGTTAAACGAACTAGTGTTCGTATACAACTACGGCTCGGTGACTGCAACATGTGTGGATGCCATAAGAAGAACCATCACACGTGGAATGGAGACATGATATTCCTAAAGGAATAAAATGGAGAACGTCGATATGACCAGTAGGTTCATTAACGCCTACGTGAGAAGTGGCGACATCCATATAACTTCGATGCCGAAATATTGTTCGGCTACGCTGGAAATATTGTCTTCTACAATATTGTCTCCGTGAGCATTGACATGATCGCTTACGAGCGTATCAACGCCGAGAACGCCGAGAACGCCGAGAGGTATGTTCGATAACTATCCAGTGGTGCTCAATGCAGTCCGCTGATGTCTACGTGAAGGTTGACGACGTCCTCGTTTCCTGCGATGTCGAGATCTGGATCGGCCGAGATGTGGATCGGCTGCGATGAGACCGAGATCTTCTAGAATAACGTCTCCGTGAGTGACGACGTGATCGCTTACGAGAGCTGCGACGATGAGAACTGCTCGACGAAGAAGAGCGTGTCCGATGTCTAATCCTTGATGAAGACGATGTATTCAACGAAGAATAGGAGAATAATTCAATGAAGAAGACCGAGTTCTTCTTCTTGACCGGTGACTGGTGTTATCGGTGGCAGGCCTAACTGATGACTGTTGACCGGTGACCGGAGCGGTGATCAATGACCGGACCGGTGACCGGACCGGACCGTTGACATGACCGGACCGGTGACATGACCGGAACGGTGACATGACCGGACCGGTGACATGACCGGTGACCGGACCGGTGACATGACCGGTGACCGGACCGGTGACATGACCGGTGACCGGACCGGTGATCAATGACCGGACTGGTGACATGACCGGTGACCTGACCGGACCGGTGACCGGACTGGTGACATGACCGGTGACATGACCGGTGATCAATGACCGGACCGGTGACCGGACCGGACCGGTGACCGGACCGGACCGGTGACATGACCGGTGACCGGACCGGACCGGTGACATGACCGGTGACCGGACCGGTGATCAATGACCGGACCGGTGACCGGACCGGTGACATGACCGGTGACCGGACCGGTGACATGACCGGTGACCGGACCGGTGATCAATGACCGGACCGGTGACATGACCGGTGACCGGACCGGCCAGTCAGACGTCGATCAATGGTCCGTGATCAACGTCCCCGGTGACGTACCGGTCATATCATGACCAGTGTTGTCACCGGATAATGACCGTATGGCGGATGCCAAATGGTCCGGCATTGGTCGATGTCCTTGACCAATGCCATCGGGCAAAGACCGGCTGACGGGTGTCGCCATATGGTCTGATGTTGACCGACTGTCTAAGAGACTTAGCATAGTACGGTCGCGATCGTGCCCGATACCCGGTGACTGATACTGCAACTATCATCCATGATCTGCGAAGTCACCGGGTATTTATCCACTCTTGTTTCTGCGACCATCATGTAGTCGAATATATGAAAAACAAGAGCAAAGCATATTCAACCATAAACTGGTCACAGACCAGATTATCATACGGCACATAAAATCATTATTTGACCATAATGAAAATTATAATAATACTGCCGTAGATCATAAATTAAACAAAAGTTTAATTCAAAACAGATGAAAAATAAAATGACGATCAATTAGATTGTCATACGGAACGTTAAAATCATTATTGCACACAATGGCAAATGATAAACAATCTGTCAATAGAAGAACACGCTTTGCACGATCTCGTAACACATTAGAAGAACATGCTTTGCACGTTCTAGCAATGTTTTAGAAGAGCACGTTTTGCACGTGGTCGTTCGCGCCTGAAAACACCCAGCATGGTAGAAATAAACCATTGTTCGATAAAAACAAGCATGGCTTACCTTTTACAAATGAAACAAAATCCATTAAATCCACACAAATTAATCCGAATGAGAAATAAAAAGATAAATAACACAATTTATCTATTCAAAACCCCAATCAACCAAGTGAAAAACAATATTTTAATTCAGAGCCGTAAAAGACACGTATACACCTGGTTGATCCGGAAAGAATATTGAGGGTTGGTTACCGATTTTTGGCTAGGTTGCATTGCACTATGTTTAACCTGGCCTGTATTACGGTATTGAGGTGGCGGATTCCCAGTTAAAATTCCGGATGAGTTATTTCCCCTTGGAAAGTATAAGCATACGATAACAGGTCAGTATTTATGACATTAAAACTCATAACATTTGACAAAGCTGGAAAAATTAAGAGACCAAAGCATGTACCAAATTTGTTAAAACTATCATTGTATCTTTAAACAAGGGACAAAATTGTCACAAAACCAGGTTTTCAGTTGAAAAAAAGTCTGATAAAGGGAGACAATTCAAAATGTGTATTGTTAACCCCCTTGTGTAAAATTGACCTTGAGTTCAATTAGAAAACAAGGGCTTTTTGTAAAACATGCATGCCCCCCATATGGGCTGTCAGTTGTAGTGGAATCCATTGTGTGAATACATTTTTTGTCACTGTGACCTTGACCTTTGACCTAGTGACCTGAAAATCAATAGGGGTCATCTGCCAGTCATGATCAATGTACCTATGAAGTTTCATGATCCTAGGCCTAATTATTCTTTATTTATCATCCGGATACCATTTTACTGATTCCAGTCACTGTGACCTTGACCTTTGACCTAGTGACCTGAAAATTGATACGGGTCATCTGCCAGTCATGATCAATGTACCTATGAAGTTTCATGATCCTAGGCGTAAGCATTCTTGAGTTATCATCCGGAAACCATTTTACTGTTTCGAGTCATTGTGACCTTGACCTTTGACCAAGTGACCTGAAAATCAACAGGGGTCATCTGCCAGTCATGATAAAAGTTCCTATGAAGTTTCATGATCCTAGACGTAAGCATTCTTGAGTGATCATCCAGAAACCATTTTACTGTTTCAAGTCCCTGTCACCTTGAACTTTGACCTAGTGACCTGAAAATCAATAGGGGTCATCTGCCAGTCATGATCAATGTACCTATGAAGTTTCATGATCCTAGGCCTAAGCGTTCTTGAGTCATCATCCTGAAACCATCTGGTGGACAGACTGATCGACATGTGCAAAACAATATACCCCCTCTTCTTCGAAGGGGGGCATAAAAAAAGTCTGATAAAGAGAGACAACTCAAAATCAAAATGTGCATTGTTAGTGATTGTTCATAGTTACATAGTTGTTACAAAATCAATCTATTTTTAGTTGTGGCAACCTTGACCTTGGAGATATTGACGTCATTCTTTCGTGCGACACACCGTCTAATAATGGTGAACAAATTTGACAAATGATGTAAAAATGTCACAATGAATGACATAGTAATGGCCCAGACAAGCTCATTAATGGCCATTTTTTGATCTTCAAACTCAAATTGTGACCTTGACCTTGGAGATATCGACGTGATTCTTTCGCGCGACACACTGTCTAATGATGGTGAACAAATGTGCCAAATGATTTTAAAATCTCACAATAAAATCACAAAGTAATGGCCCGGACAAGCTCATTTATGTCCATTTTTGACCTTCAAACTCAAATTGTGACCTTGACCTTGGTAATATGGACGTAATTCTTTCGCGCGACACAGCGTCTAATGATGGTGAACAAATGTGCCAAATGATGGTGAACAAATGTGCCAAATGATTTAAAAATCTGACAATGAACGACAGAGTAATGGCCCGAACAAGCTTGTTCCGCCCGCCCGCCCACCAACATTCGCCAATCTAATAACCAGTTTTTTTCTTCGAAAAACCTGGATGAAAAATCTTACACAATTTATACCCTTAACATCAATTTAAGGCTGTCTTTTAGCTTGTTTAGATCCTTCTTATGAACAAGCTATAGATCAGATAAAACAAGGGACAAAATTGTCACAAAACCAGGTTTTCATTGTGAAAACAAATCTGATAAAGGGAGACAACTCAAACTGAACTTTTGAAATGAACAAACAAAATTAACCCCCTTTGTAAGTTTGTTTTAAAATAAATCTATTTTTAGTCGTGGCGACCTTGACATTGGAGATATTGACGTGATTCTTTCGTGTGACACACCGTCCCATGATGGTGAACAAATGTGCCAAATGATTTTAAAATCTCATAATGAATGACATAGTTATAGCCCAGACAAGCTCATTTATGGTTATTTTTTACCTATGAACTCAAAGTGTGACCTTGACCTTGGAGATATTGACGTAATTTTTTCGCGCGACACACCGTCTAATGATGGTTAACAAATGTGCGAAATGATTTTAAAATCTCACAATGAACGACAAAGTTATGGCCCGGACAAGCTTGTTACGCCTGCCCGCCAGCCAGCCCGCCAGCCCGCCCGCATTTGCCAATCTAATAACCAGTTTTTTCCTTCGGAAAACCTGGTTAAAAAGGGTACTGGTAATGTTCAATGTTCCCAAGTGTTTAATATAATATAATATAATACTTGTATACTATTATATGTGAGTCTGGCTATGTGAAAACAAGGCTTAATGAATGTGCATAAAGTCCACACAGGCTAATCAGTGATGAAAATATGCTTTGTGTCATTTTTCATCTACAGAAGGTCTCAACTAATGAGTGCACCGGCTATCAGGGATGACACTATGCATAAGGCTTGGTTTTCCCAGACCATGGCTTCTTTGCATCCATTTTAGCACCTTTTCTTCAACAAAATCCTTGTATCACAAGTACAGGACCCAGTAGAAATAACAGCTTTTCAAATCATAGAGGCAAATGAAAACACACCACTGCCATTTGCATGGGTGAAAGTTGAAAATGTCTAAAAACCGAAAAAAAAATTGCTGGGGGTCCAGGGAGCCGCCAGTGCCCCCCGTGGGTGCAGGGTCAAGCCCTGGTGGGGGGCCATTGGGGGGAGGCCCTCTGAATCTCCAGAACTTTAGCCAATTAGAAACCATTTTAAGTAGGGTAAAAGTACTTCTCATGTAACTTCAAAAGACCATCTTCTTATTTTCTCCATTATATGTATAAGAATGTATTGCTTTAAAAATAGTTCCCTTAAAAACAAATTATAAACGGTAATCATTGACCAAATCGGCAGAGTTGCATCCACACACATGATAATCCACTTTGTTATAACACCGCAATATACACAATAGGTCAGTTAATGTACTACGTATGTTTTCATAACGCCCAACACTAAATCCAGTTTTGTACGAATGTTCTCTTTAATCAGTATACAATACAATAACTGTTTCAATAATAACTCGACTAAGAGACCATAACGATAAAGATGCCGCGTGTTTAATTGAAATTAAATTAGAGGAAATGTCAATTCCAAATTATTTGCAATATAATTTAGTTTAAAAAAAAACCAAGCTTTTAACCGAAATCAACAAATATAAAGGTTCTCTGCCCTTCAACATTTTATCCAACAAGAGGGCCATGATGGCCCTGAATCGCTCACCTGACTAACCAATTACAATCCCAACCCAGTTTTCATCAAGATAAACATTCTGACCAAATTTCATAAAGATTGCATGAAAACTGTGACCTCTATTGTCTACACAAGGTTTTTCTATTATTTGACCTATTATGTGACCTAGTTTTTGACCTAGTGACCTAGTTTTTGACCCCAGATGACCCAAATACAATCCCAACCCAGATTTCATCAAGATAAACATTCTGACCAAATTTCATAAAGATTGGATGAAAACTGTGACCTCTACTGTCTACACAAACAAATTGTTGACGGATGCACGCACACCCGCACACACAACGGACGCCGGACATCACACGGTCACATAAGCTCACCATGTCACTTCGTGACAGGTGAGCTAAAAATCAATACAATCATGCTCTCAAAAAGATATGAGGAATTCCTATTTATAGTTAAATGGTTATTCCAATTCTGGCAGTGTGGTATTGGAGGAGACTTCACGCTGTCCTACAGTTATAATCTTTACAAACCGCAGATCATGTGTTAAAATACTTTGTGGGCATTTTTTATTTTTATCTCCCCTACCCATTAAATTTTCTAAACAGATTTATGCGCTTTGGAAAAATGGTCTCGGCGGCGATCCAAAAAACGGAATTCTGGTTCATCCCAGAAAACTTTCACCCAAGCATTTTTAAGTACATAAATCAATAAAGTCAATATTAATACAAAAATTACATGTCCATAGCCAAAACAGAATTTTAAAAATACAAAAAATAATTTAATTAAAGAAAACAATCTATAAAGGTGTGTCATTACAGATTATGTAAGAAAAAATGTTAGGAAAAAAACGACATGCACTTGTTTTCATTTGATCCGAAAAATATCTACAAATATTAGCCATAGAAGACAATGACACTACGACAAGAGAGTACACACATATATCTACCATATTTCAGATCTGACAGCATGAAACAGACAAAACAATTGCAATAATCATTGTAAGAAACAGTAAAACACTGACCACTGTATGCAACATATCATAAATTGGTTGTAGACATGAGTACCGCAATATGAAAACACGGCTTAATGACAACATTTTGTATTTTACTTTTTAATATGTTTATAAAAAATTGTCTTTAAACATCAAAAACCTGCAAATTATTTTTCAAGCTAATTAAACAAAATTGAAGTGCATATTCTGCTATATTCAAGTTCCAGAAAAATGACGTTGACAATAACATAACTAGACATCAAGATTAAATGTACAATAAACCACGCAAACTTTATAATGGCAAAACATGTGATGCAATGAATAATTACATTTGGAAAATTTAGCGTGTATATGGCGTTGCAAGAACATTCATCGGTGAAGTTGGTTGTGTCAAGTTGAAATGCTCAATTGAGAGATGCATTTTCCAATGACAAAATCAACGAGACAGATTGAATTTCTCATAGCACTTTACTTTATTGAAATACTATATTAATTTTTGTGTGCACATTTAAAAGCAGATATCTTGAAAATACTACAGCAATTAAAATGTTCTGTTAGTTTTGGCATTGAAGCATGTTGGGTAATACTTTCATTTTCAGAGGTCAGTAGAAAATATGTCAACCTTGTTCCATATTTTATAGGTGGCATCCTTTATAGCAACAATTTGAAACAAGTCCAAAAGTAGAAATCTCTCAAAAATTACGGCCTACTGGAAGACTATCAGCCGTCCACACTGTCCTATCCCCAAGTTCAAAATATCAACGGATTTACAAAATTAAAACATAATTGACTAAATTTCGATACAAAGGAAGTTCATACATATTTAAGATTTTTTTTACACATTCGACTTGACAGGAAGTTGAAATTAAACAACTGTTATTGTAAGTTGTACAAAATGATCCATCCTTGTGGGTTTTTGTAGAATGAAAATGAGTGGTGTCACTTCATTTTTTTTTTCAAACTCATAATGCTCTATCCGATTGCTATTGATGATTAAGCACACAATCTAGAATGTAAAAATTAGAGACTGCCAGGAAAAAACCCTGTGACATCCCACAATTTATGCAAATGCAGGAGCAATATATAATTGGGTCTATTTCAGAGAAAACAACAATATTTCATAGATAAACTTACCGGTACCTTCAGTCTATTAACATGTTTTTTTTCTTTCTTAATGACCACATGATTGGTTTTAAATACTGACATGATTTAAAAAAAATGAATTGATTTGCTGAAAGCTTTAAATGAAAGTCAGAATTAAATAAATTTCAATGTGTCTACATATGACATCATAACATGTAATTGTCAAGGTCAAAATTAGAATGTAACTAAGCCCAGTTTCCCTAGAGTGGAGCTCATATATAAAGTATTAGTGTGTGTGTGTGTGTGTGTTTTGATACTTGATAACAAATCTGATCTGAAGGCGAAAGGTCATAATGCAATACATTCAACTGACACAAAAACTATACTCAACTTCCAAAGTTACATTTACATTCCTTTAACATCTTAAATATCATTTAAAATTCTTCATAATAACCATAAAACAGTCATATATGGATTTCATATTCATAACAAGAGATGTGTACCGTATACGTGCGCTTATAAGACGCCCTCGCTTATAAGACGCACCCCGACTTCGGACTTTATAATGGGTGGATTTGAGACTGACCCACGTGTAAGACGCGGTCAAATTTTGCCGTATTCATCGGCCGGAAAATGGCCGAAAAATGGCAGAATGTTAAAGAAAATCATCAATTATTAAACATTGAGAATTTTTCAAACTCGCGCTGCATACAATTAGTAATTCACGCAAGTCTGAAAAATAAAACAATCACACAACAAAGTAAATAATATTTGTTTATTTTATGATATATTAGTGGGTTTTAATTTATTTTCAAGTATTATTCATGCAATAAAAATAATTATCAAATTGACAAAATTTCTAACAACTGCGTATTAATCATTTGCCCTAACAATTGCAAACAAAAAACATATTACGTTCGTAATATCAATGCACAAGCAAAATTGATCGTGTCAGTCATCTTAATTGTATTGTTTGACAGGTATTGAAATCTAATAGGCAGATATTTTGAAAGCGTTTAGTTTTATTACCTAGATTATGCAAATTTTACGCCCATTGTCTATCAACAATAGGTAACGCCTACTTTCATAAAATTAGCCAATCGCGTGATAGAGTGATAGACTCCGAAGCGCAGATCGAAATCACGTGTCAAGAAGCAAGCCATATGCGGATAATTGCATGCGGTCGCTCTTTGCTCCCGTCGTTGTTGGCCCCTAATAAATAATGTGTCATCAGTATTAGTGGTTCGTCTGAATAAACGTGTTTATTTAACAATTGACAGTTGCAAACTGGTAACTTATTTCAGAGGATACCCTAATTGCCAATTATGTCTTAATTGAAAATTAACGACGTGGAACAAAGACGATCAGGTGATACAAACTTGTCAAATAGCATTTGTAATCGGCAGCGTGTTTACTGAGAATTGATTTTGCTGTTGTTTTAAGCATGTTGGCATCGTGTTGCCGCTTACACACGTATACTATAATGGCCAATTTATATGGCATTTAACGACGTCGCGCGCAGACAATCAGGTGATAAAAACTTTTCAAGAATAATCACGGACAATATAACGTCTTACGCCCCAAAAATAACAAAATTCAAATTAAAAATAATAGACAACAAAATCAGTAACAATACATTTTATTACAAATAAATCGGTAACTGAACATAGCGTTCCGATACACGGTACGGGCCAATACAGACTTTAGAGAAAATGCAAATGGCTGCCGCGATGATTCAAAACAACTGACAAGTGTCCAACTTGGCTAGAATAAGCCCAGTAAACTCGATATTTTGATTTTTTTTGTTTATTTTCACCAGTATCTCGCTTATAAGACGAGACCCCAACTGTAACTTATTAATTTAAGTCTCAAAAATGCGTCTTATAAGCGCACGTATACGGTATGTCAGAAACACAATGCCCCCTTCTGCGCCGCTTTGAAGCCGTATATTTGACCTTTGACCTTGAAGGATGACCTTGACCTATCACCACTCAAAATGTGCAGCTCCATGAGATACACATGCATGCCAAATATCAAGTTGCTATCGGAAGCGACATAGAAGTTATGAGCATTTTTTGAAACCTAAACGCAAAACGAAAATGCAAAGTGTGACGGAAAGACAGACAGACGAACAGACGGACGGTCCGATCACCATATGCCCT